>NC_056750.1:132286382-132358882 GCF_019279795.1 Protopterus annectens
ACAGAGAACAACAGGGTACCAGCCTCCTCCGGAGCCTTGTCTAACACCATTTTAGGAATGTTTCCATATCTTGAGAATTCTACACTGCCATTTTTCCAGTCCTGGCATCTGTGTGTACATCAGGATTATGCACATTTTTTTCATCATGGAACCTGTGTACTCAACTTTTTTTTTATTTTTTAACTTAACTCTATGATATATGCTGTATAAAATACAGTCTATATATCGGGTCTATATTATATCATTGAATGCTTAAAAAAGCGAACGCTGATTGATAGACCTAATTTAAGCAAAAGCTTAAATCTCGAACTGTCAGATCAGTGATTTTTTTCCCAGGGAAAAAAATCGCTGATCCAAAACACATACACACAACACAGGCACACCAAACAAACAGAAATCCACACACACATACACCTAAAATCTGATACCTAACCCTACACTAAACTATGCACACACCACTAACTACCCACTTACCTTAACCCAAACCCTAACCCTAAGGTCTGTCACTATTGCACACTCACCTCACCCGGTCCCTTACCCTAACTCACTTAAATCTGCCCTAACTCTCATGTCCACTCAATCCCACACACACCTAACCTGAGCCCTAACCCTAATTCACCTAAATCACCCGAACACTCACATCCACACAATCGCACACTTACCTGAATCCGACTAGTAACTTTCCACCATAACACTGAAAATACAGAAGCAACAGAAACGGACAACCAAATTCTTTCCCTAGGAAAAAAATTGAGTTTCTGCTGCTTCGATATTTTGCAGTTTCGCAAAAATAAGTTTGATCAATCAGCGTTCGCTTTTTTAAGCGTTCGAGGATATAATATAGACCCTATATATCAGTGTCTTCTTGGTGAGATTTTGAGAAAACAAGGTCCACAATGTGAAGGTGCCCATCAAGCCTTGAAAATGAATTCAGTCCCAGCAATACTACACTTCTATTCTTTCTGATTTCATTATCCTCCATTCAGACCCCTACACAGGTTGTCTTATGATTCTCAACTACTCTTTGAAACCCTCAAATACTCCCAGAGACAGTTGTCTCTAAATAGCATATATACCCTAATGAGGTCTCTCCTTAAATATCTGTATGAAACACTATACAAGTGCATATATTTTAATCTTTCATAATAACTTAAATTTTCACATCCATGTTATGCACTTAGCATATTTTTGTTGTATTCTGTCCAGTTTATTCATGCTTGTTTTCTTATACGGTTTCCATTTTATTATTATTATATACTATAGTTTGGGTCTAATGTAACTTATAAATGATTTCATCATTTCACATTTTCTAGATTTTATAAATCTTTTTATAAAACTTAGAGTTTTATAAGTATCATTAGCAAAGCATATTTTGATTATAGATTCATGCAAGACGTATTTTTAATGGTTCATAGGTTCATAGGTTGGTAGTAGGCTATCGGCCATAGGGCCTATACAAGCCTAGCCATAACAATTCCCTGGCTATTTCTTCCCACACTATTTACTTCCCTGGACCCCTATCTAGCAGGGCAACTGACATGATCCCGGGGGTAAATTTCCTTTCTCCCATCCAATTGTCAAGGTTCCTTTTGAAGAGGGTATATATATATATATATATATATATATATATATATATATATATATATATATATACATGTCAGTGATGTCTGCACATAGAAAAAAAATTATATATATATATATATATATATATATATATATATATATATATATATACACATACATGTACATATATAGCCATATATATAAACATCTATGAGCACACTTTGTGACACAGAAGCAATCCAAAGGAATTGAAGTGTACACACAAAACACATGCAGCTCTGGTATTATAACTATTAATATTAACTTAATTCACCATAGAAGGGATGGTTGTTGTGTATGTGGAGATTGGGGTGGGGGAGAAATGATGGGCAATGCAATTATGCATCAGATAGAGCCTGGGTTGGATAATAAGTGAACTGGAGGGGTATACATGGAGTATGGGGATGATAAAAAAAAGGACACAAAATAAGAACCATTCTCATCCATAATACACCCTGTCAGGTCACATTGCAACACCTAATTCCACAAACATATGAACATTAACATAAATCATACATATGTACACCAACTGACTGTCACATTTGTTTTCAGTAGTGAGGAATGCATGTAGCAAAATGTATATTCTAAACACCATAACATTTGTACATATCTCAGATTCCTTAGTGGTAAAGTCAGTGGCTGTAGTGTTCATGGTTCCGGGTTCAAGACCTGCAAGGGCTGTTAATTTATGTTGAGGGCCAGAATAAGTGCTGTTGGATGCAGGTTGATTACAGCACTTTTAAGCAGTGGTAAGCAGTTTTGCATGGGTTTGCGCGATGATAAGCGGCACTTAAACACGATTAAATGGATAAGTTCTTCACAGGTTTAACCTTTGCTTAAAGTCACGCAGACCACGGGCAAACCTGCTTACAACCACTTAAATGTGCGTTATTCACACTTTCCCTACCAGTGCCTGCTCTGAGAGGTAAAATAATAACCACTTCCAGGATTAGAACCTGCAACCATGTACACCACCTTCAGAATAACCTACCACTAAGCTACCTGAGATGTACCTATGCCAGTTGTGTATTCAGACAGCTTAAACACAAAAGGGAGGAGTGTGTGGAAATAGGACAAACCGCCATGTACCCAATGAAAGGTGTATGTTTTATATATATATATATATATATATATATATATATATATATATATATATATATATATATATATTATATATATGCTATATATATATATATATATTTATATAGAGAGAGAGAGAGAGAGATACATGTCGATATATAGAGATATACATATATATGTAGATATATAGATAGGTTAAAAACATCTACACATCTATGGAGGTACATATAAACGTATGCAATAATACATATTATGTATCTATATATATATATATATATATATATATATATATATATATATATATATATATATATATATACACACACATACACACATACATACATACATGTGTGTATACAGCACCTGAAGTGTTCAAATCGGAATATAACATGGACCATAGCAATCACACATTCTGCCACCCCCAAACAATATGAACATAACATATGAAGAGTATATGCCAATACAATATTACAAATATGTTTTATGGACATGAGCCAAATAGGGTTAGTCACCAACACAGGTACAATGCCTGCAAATATCCATGACAGAAATACACAGACATCTTTCATTTAGCAAAACTTTATTACATTCCAATATATTGCCAAAAGGATTCAAGGACTAACAGTACCTGCATGCTACACACGAAGCATTTAGCAGTGCCTTAATGAATCAGTCTGCAATTACCATAGTATTAGCCCACTAAGGGATAGGTGTTCACATAGGGAAAGAACCTCCACACACATATAGAATATGTATAAAAGTGATTCCTACACACCTGCATCTGCTATGTACACCCACCAAAATCTCCCCCACACCCAAACTAATTACAGCAATACATACTGTCATACTATAACCAATTATTCACCCACTGTACGACATCTGCTGAAACCTTAACATACCTGGACACAGACACACTAATATGGCCCTATGTGAAATAGTTGCTGTTATACAATGGAACACCTGCTGATGTTACAGGGTTTGTTTGAACTAATCCCGTTTCAGAGGGATGAAAAGTAATTACACCAGGAAGTGTTACCAATTACTGATTATCAGCACAGTATGATACACATTTACACCAAACTAAAGATGTCTGGTGAGTACACTGTAACCCCCCTAACATATGCATAGCCATGCAGCCTTGAGCTGGTCAAACATCTTGGACAGAATGAAACATATGCAGAAGTATTAGGTACAGACAAACCCTGCACAAGTAGCAATGTTCAGAAATATAACAGCAGTACTCACATTTAGAACAAATCGTCTGGGCATTACACACAATATATTAGTGTTTATCTCCATACAGCTGTTGCAATAGATTTCAAACAACACTTCCAGGCTGTCTTCCTCACAAGTAAGGCAAAGGGACAATGCCCAAGTGGAGTACTCAGTTATACTCCACTGTTGCCATGGCATTGGCTAAGGCAGTAGCTGCACAGCTGATGAACATGTAAATAACTACTTTGGAATACCAATTGGTGATCAGGATAGCATATGTTACTGATCTCTAACTATAAAAGGATGCCCTGTCACACATTCAAACCATCTGTATCTACCTGCAGAACAGTACAAAATACCCAACAGCAGATTGAAACACAAACAGAAAACGATTAATATACCAGTCAATAACACCTCCAATTACTAAGAAGGTATGTATAACATTTAGTATGTCTCTGTATGTAATACCTGTTCTGTAATAATTACAGTGTAATCAAAGCATATAGTGGAAATAGCTATCTTGTAGCGATGTATTGTTGAGCAGTAGTAATGCTTGTAGTATTCTATATGTGTACTGCCGTAGGTCACAAGACAAACTCCTCATACACCACAAGGGATGATATATATGGGCTTGGAACTCACCAATTCTCTTCCAGCCACTGTCAGTGTCTGGGTTGGTTCAACAAGTATGTGCTATAACAGGGGATAGCATATGTCGATATATTGTAACAGTAGACATATGTATGGGTGTATTAGTGAGATGAACATGTCAAAGGTGGGCTTACTGTGCAAATATGATTTGTAGTCTGGGATATTGTGCCAAAAACTTTTGTAATATACAGTATTTTAGGCAGATCTGTATTCCATTTTACATAGCATTTCTATTATGTTATGCAAACATTAGTTATGTCTTTTGGCAATTACAATACTCAATAGCAGGATACATATGACATGTATTCATCTGACAGTTTAGCAGCATGATAGCAAAGAAAATTGGAAGAGCTAGGTAACTATCCATGCACATAACACATGTAATATCCACCTCTCTAGTATCATTTGCAAGCAAGAACAGCTGTGCATGTGTACATGTTATACAAATGTGTAGTGACCCTTGTTACAGAGCTGGGCAAAATGGCTATGTGCACACATACATAGAGTGGATATTGAGAGTAGAGACACATTGGTTGAACTTTCAGGTTTATGTAGCCTAACCTCTCATTGCCAACCTAACAGTCATTTGCAAATACTGTATGTAAGGTTGTGCACAGTACTGGTAATGAAACAGGTTACATATCATCTTTAACTCTAGTGTAACATCTGCAGTAGGAGTGTAAAATGTAGGAGACTGCTGCCCACGTGTAATAGCTGCTCCATAGGTGATGGCTTACAATATCTGATTATATTATGATTATGTTGATAGTGGCATCAGAGTCTATTGATACATGACTCTGTTTGGGGAGTGGGTGTCTGTGCCCAACAGAGCTCATGGTTCTGGTGGATATGTGAGTATATACCCAGAAAAGGATACAGACCTGTTGACACTTGCATCATCTGTAATCAACTATCAGGATGTGATGTGCTCCTCAAAGGAGGATTGCTGCTAAAGGTAGCTACTATGTTTCTGTAATAGCCAGTGCTGTCACGTCCATAACACAAATATTTACTTGTGAGCATCACTGTCTAAAACATCTTCATAAGCAATAAGTAAACTAAATACAGTACTTGATACTTGTAGTACTGAATGCTCATACAGGCATGTCCACTAGTCAGCTACTGGTGTTTACTAATGTCAACTTTGTGTATGTGGCCATCCTGGGGGAATGTAATCTCTCTGCCATGTACACTGCCAAACCCACCTAACACCACAACACATTGTCTGGAATGCAGCTACAGGGGTAAGCTGGAAGGCAGTCCAGTCTACAGCCATGACTGGACTGGACAGTCATGAGGTGTTGGTTAACACATGCATCTCATCATCATAACCAACACATACCCTTACCAGAACACAGTAAGGACACCCACATATACTACCAAAAATCACACACATTCACAGAGGCTTCTAAGTATCTGGCCAAGCAAGTGACCTCCCAAGCTGGAATAGACAGACAAGAAAATACACTAACTGTATGACATAGCTTGCATAATTGTGCTACACCTCAAAACACATGGCCAGAAACATGCCCAACAGTACTCATTTGTGAATGCAAACTCTAGCACTATGTTACACACCAAGCTATACGAGGGCAAACATACTGTCAGCTGCCTGTCTGGCATGATTAGCCACATACTCATACACTCAGACCACCTTTTGAACTATACACACGGCTCTGGCATATTCCATGTTGTTGTGCAGGACCTGTGATGCAGTAGCCTGGACTGCATGGAAACACACATGTAGGAACTGTCGGGTCTGGTAGCCCATGCAGGTATGTCCCAAGACCTGGGTAGCATTCTGCCATTGGCCAGAATTCTACTGCAGTACAGGGACAAAAGGATTGTATTCCACAATTGACTAATGTACTGGTGCAATTCAAAGGGTATCCAGTATCTCTCTGCCTGGGATAACATGGCTGACAGACCATTATACTTTGCCAGACAGGGCCTATACCTGACAACCCTGGGAATCTGGATACTGGCTAGGGCTCATGCTTCCCCTATAGTGCCTTCATCATGAAAAGTTCAAGTGAAAGTCGACTGCTGTAACAGGGACAGCCAAGCAATAAACTGTGGGTCTCACTACTCAATGATACATTTCAGAAACTCAATATGGACTCATTTCTGTCAATCCCTAACATGGAGAACATATCTGTGCAGTGGCTGAGACATGTTTCAACACTCAGGAGAGCACACCTGCATGACCATGTTATAACACATACCTCACCTCTTGCCCATTATCCTTTATTGGAACACACGAGCCACAGGTGTGTCCATATTCCTGAAGGATATGTACACCCCCACGCTAGTTGCACCCGCATAACATCAGATGCATTATGCTGAGCAACTACCTTTGTGCCAAAGTGGAATCCAAATTGCACCTTGCAACAGATCACCCACCATGCCTCAGAATTCCCAACTGTCATATTGTGCTGTAATGGGGAATATTAGGTTTGAGACAGAAAACCATAAAAATGGCTATGCTCAACTATCCCATTGTGAACTGGGAAGACTCCTCATGTACTAACACCTGTGCTCAATGCATGTTGGATTTCATCAACCCCAATGACCTGGATCACCATAGTCATACAAACAGGGTTAACAGTATGCTACACAAAGTCAGTCAACAAAGCCAATGTTATGCTTCTTAAGAGCGAAGTGGTGGCTGTCATGGCCCCCATGCAGATGGACAATGCATGTGAAAATGCTGAATCCTATGCAAATGCACTTTAAGCACTCACATAAGTGCAGTAATTGTGCCATTGAAACAGAACCAAGATTCAACCAAACACAAACAAGAAGGCAAACTGGTGGTACCCTGCCTAAAAACTGTACCACAGAAGGTAGTAACTGTTGCAAGAGTGAACACACATGAGTGGAAGTGATCCTTGGTCAGCCTCAGTAAGATGCAGATACACCATATAAAACCACACAAAGCTATTGTGAAACTAATCAACCACATATTATGAGGCCAACCACAGAGCATTCTACAGCTGTGTCATAAACTGTAATGGCAACAACAAGACCTGCCGTGCTTCACAGTAGTATGGCATGAGAAGTACTGCACCTACAGAAATAGCACCTGTTATCCAGATAGGGTCTTGGAGAACCTAAGCCCACTCCCACCCCCCCACCCCCAACAGGTACACATATTTATATATCCATATACACTACAGAGCCCCTGTAATAACAACTATGCAGGTACAAGCTGCACTCTCTAAAGCCATACATACAGCTTGCATGGGATCTGTCAACATCCCAGGGTGTATCCTACATAAATGTCAGAACAATTTGCTCTCCACATACACATCATGTTCAATCATAGCTTCATGTCAGGCTGTGTACACACTGAATGATGTACAGCAACAGTTATCACACCCCACAATGGGGGGGACACACTGATAATGGGAAGTAGTGCATTACTAGCCTGCTGAGTCTGGTCTGTAAGGCCATGAACCATGATCAACTTATTTGATGTAGTCAGTACAGATATAGATGACAATAAGGTTGATTCACAAAGCATATCATGATCTTGCCAGGTCTTAGGACACCATCACCCATACTGTGTTCCAGCTACACTCAGTAAACTAGATGTATATTCCTATGTCACAGGAGTGGTTGGCAACTGGACTGCTGGCAGAACCAACACTACAGAAGGTGTCTGACTAATACATGCACATCAAACCAGTGCCAGCTACAGTAATACAGGGTAATTCCTCGTACTCCCCCTGTTTGTTATCTATACCACACAGACTAACACAGAAGGCATCTGCCTACTGAAGTTTGCAAACGACTATGAACTAGGAGCAATAGTTGACTCAAGGAGTGTTGTGGTCAACATACAGAAGGGCCTTTGTGGGTCAGATGTGTGGTGTGTGACGTATGCCCACAATCTGACAGCTAAGTATTGCACTGTCATCCCCTATGTTAAAAACCCTGCACCCATGAACTACCACTTAGGCAGCGGTCAACATAATGGAAACTGTGTGTGTATGGGATGCAGCTGGACAGTAGTCTTTCCTTTGATAGTTACTTCACCATACCAGTCAGGTAGTCGTAAGTGGCACCCCTAATTATGACAGGGTGCCATCCATGAATATAGAGATCATTGTTCAGCCATACTCAACACTCAAGTGACCCATAATAGATCACATATTCCCTTTAATGGTTATTGGCTATGTTCAGATGGCCTACACTGGCCTTCCCAATCCCTAGCTCCACTATGTAGCATGATGCCTACCCTGAATAAAGCCATGTCCAACCCAGAGATGTTGGGCATGCTACACTTACACATCCTGATTTCAAATAAACACATACTTTATGGACATCCACCTTTCTAGTACAAGGATCACAACATGCCTGACAGATCCCTGTCCCATACACTTTACATACTCCTGTCATACTATGCATCCCTATCCAGAAAAGCTGCACATTGCCCCTCTTTGAGACGTGGTGTGATGACTGCATGGCAAATATATCAGTAACCCTGTGGATTGGTTCTGTGGCACTGCTTGAACTGGCCACTGAAACTTACCTGTCTGTTGGTTACAGCTAGGTAACCTTTCAGCCAAGGCTCATAAATGGCCCAGGGCATATAGCCTACTAGTTCACTATGACCACACATGCTATAGTTGATATCCAACCCTGCAAATACCATCAAGCTAGCCATTGTCCCATGTGTTTCACATGTGCAACACAGGTAATACATGGCAGGATGCTAAATAGCTGTACAGTACCATGTAGATGTATATGGCAAAACACATACATGTAAACCTTTCCTTGAGCAAGTCTGCAGGGTCACAGGTCATGTCCCTTAAGGCTCTGTATGACTATATATGTGACATATACACAGCATTAAGGTCTATTACATTAATGTGAACCCATCCAGGCATGTGCTGATAGGTAAAGACACCAGTACGGGCAAACAGACATGCCCACATCAAAACAACATCCACATGGAGTATGAGCAATGTCATCACTTGACACACACATATATGGTGATAACATCAAATAACCAGTAAGTGCCAAATGTGTGTGAGTTAAACATGTCAGTGGTGTTAGTGTCATGTAGATTTTCAAAGACATATTTGTAATCTTAATAAATGTGATACACATGTATGTTCAGCTGTACTTCTCTGTGAGTTACTGTGATCTGTCTCCATCATTATGTCTTCCAGGTATGCCACATGCCAGGCTGCCACTATACACCCACTTGGAGGACGAGGTCCTCATTCCATACCTCCTCGACAACCATGAAATGCTCTTCAGCCATGTGCCACAGGATGCACAGCAGCAGGATGCTCAGTGGGAGGAACTCAGCAGGAGGGTTAATGATGTTGGCAGCCACAATTGCACCTATCAGCAGGTGCACCGACACTGCACCGACCTCATAAGATGGGCGAAACAGCGTGCTAATGCAATCACCAGAGAACAAGGTGCAACAGGTGGGAGGCCACACACCCAGCCCCCACTCACATGTACCAAGGAGCTACTGGCCAACCTTGGGACACCTGCAGACCTCCATCCACAAGCTTTAGCTGATATTGTGGAGGTGGATGTCTCACAACCACCAAGCCTGGAGTTGCCTGGTAAGTCACTACTGCACATATAACACAACTATATTTCATATAGTTACATGTGTTACTGTACAATGTGTAATGTAACAACATATGCAAGACATGTATGCACACATGCCGCATACAACAGTTTGCTACTCCATGTATGCACAGATGTGCATACTCCATAGTATAGACTATTGTACTGGTTTATGTGCTAACATTCACATTGCACCCTGTAGTTATCACACAGGTGTGGATAATGATCTTACTGCTGTGACACTCCTATTTAGGTACCTCTGGCATTACGCAGTGACAACAGCCTGTTGCTGGTGAGATTGTTATTATTCACCAGGCATGATAATGCACAGATCATATTAATTGCATGCTATCTGCCATGTGGCCATTTAACACATGTACAAATAATGTATGGTGGTCCTGTTAATATATACAGGTCAGACCTGCAATACATCACAGTGGTTACCCATGTGGAATAATTGAACTGTGAAACCTGCCCTGTACAGTCTGCAGCTGTCAATCATACCCCTGTGTATGCCAGCCACATGCCAGACCTGTGTGCATACATACACGCACACACCAGAAACAAATGTAGGGCACCTCAACACACACATGCATAACATCCACACGCCCAGTGAGATCAAAGGCCCTAACCCACACACATGATGTCATCCAATTGTGCAGCCTAAGCCTCTTGGCAAACATTATCACCCTGTGCATATGATGATGCCTGTGCCACATCCCTGTCATCCACACCATCAGTGCAGGGACATGCTCATATGGTCTGATGTACAGGGTGAACATACTACAAAGACAATTGTAGATTAGTATTGCTGATTAGTGTTGACAGGCAGCAGCCATACCATGTATTACAGCTTTAGAATGCATTTAGTACGTTTGACAGTATGTATCACATGTAACAACAGTAACTGCATGTTGATCTTGATGTTCTGCCTTCCTCTTTCAGGTGTAATTGCATGTGCTGGGGGATGTCAGTGTTTGCGGTTAGTGTCCCATATGTAAATGTTGACTACTCACAGGTCTGTATGACAATACCTGCATGCACTTTGTAGCTTCCACATCACAGTTATAAACTCCCAAGTTTCAATTATGTTTACTGATCTAATGATCCAAGAGCATGATAGCTGTGTGTTAAGCTACTGTGTTCAGAGCTGTCACATTCATAATGGGTGACATCATAGGTATAGTTACCTGGAGTGGGGAGGAGGTAAAAGAGTGGTATAGCAGATGACAAGGGTAAAGGCCAGTGGAAATGTTGGCTTCTCATTGGGAAGCAGTAATACCCGCTCTCATGACAGGATGCAAACACAGACACACCCACACATTCACAGACACAGTAACACACCCACACACTTAGGGATTCACAGACACAGTAACACACACTCTAACACAGACACCCAGTTGCCAGTGGTGGGATGGGAACCCCTGCCTATGTGCAAATCATCATTATAGTACTACGCAATTACAAGACTCGCCACAGAGATTACACATGCACAGGTAGTCAGAATAGCCTAAGATTGAGGACATCAACAGGGATACTAGATTGCGGTGAGTGTATGTGGGGAGGGGGGTTCATCAGTAGGCTATGTAACAACAGACCTCACCCCAGGGTGTAAATGTTTACAGGCAGTTAGAATGCCCTTCTAAGATTTATGACATCAACAGGGATACTAGATTGAATTGAGTGGCTGGGGGGAGGGGACCTTAACATTTCACTATGGTAAAATACAGCCTCACTCCAGGGACTGGACAGCCATACACTCACACACACACACACACACACACACACACACACACACACACACACACACACACACTGGCATTCACAAAGATATACACCTATGTCACACACATACAGTCACTTGACATGTGTGAGATTCAACCACCTGCCTATGCCTTTTTTCTACACTTCACTCTGTGCTGATGTCTACAACAGTGTTCAGGAGAGTGAAAAACATTTGGGATGTATTCCTTACCATACGTGACATATATGGATACACACACACACATGTGCCAGTACTGTGAATCAAACACCTGCCCATCTCATGATAGGTATTATAGAGTTACAGCACTATCGCACATGCTACAAAGCATACTGACTCTTTCCTTTGCCAACTGTGCTAATATATGCACAATATATGCGCAGGGAAGGTGTTACTATTGCAGGTGTCAAGAGGTTTGCCTTCAGTGTCACCCTTACTGCATTCTGCATTGTGTGTCTTCCACTTCAATTAACAAAACCATAGCTTAGCAGTTACACAGGTTATTGTAGGAATGGTTGTAACACACCTGTAATCATTCATCTGCAAAGTAGCCCCACCACTTAGTAGTCATGTCCAAACATCTGTCCATACCTAAAGTACAGCTTACTGTACTTTGAGCATATCACCATATACAGTTGGCAATGTTGAAGCTGCATTGCAACAGCATGATGTATGAAGACAACAGTCACCTTCACACATCAGACACTGCACACACATGAAATCTCAATGCACATTAATACATAGACACATACGCAGTCTCCATCAGTAAGTGGGCTAGCAGGTCAAGAGGATACATTCCATACCTTCTCCACACCATGTGTAAAACCTAGCCAAGCATTACACCATAATGGATGTTGTATTCATGTACTGGTAGGACACACACCCACCTTCACTGAGTAGCCAAGTGTACATTTATGCCAACAGCACATAACAGCAAGACACACACAGAGCAATATTCCATGTCATGATCCCACAAACTGTTACTTGCAGTTCCACGGTAAAGCCATGGCACTGTAATGGTCAACCATGAGCACATCATATTTGCCACACACACCTCATGATTACTGGAAGGGTGCCAGCAATGTGCTCTGTTTGAACTAGGCATTACACTCATTCAAGCATGTGCGAGGTCTGTGGCTTGTTAACATCTCACCCCAGCACATTCTGGCTATTGTGGTAATAAGGTTAATGTCCAGACAGCACACAGCATGCATGGCTTGCAATTGTAGACATGGGGTATATGTAGGAGCTGTGGGCACACATGAATGTACATGTCATGGACATATCACCTGTAACTACTCAGGAACATACAGAACATAGCTGTATTTCCCTGAGTCTGTCAATACAGGCCATGTGTGTAGGTCCTATGATCCTGTTATTTGGGTATGTTTGTAGGCATTGCATGTGGTGGACATGTGAAATGACATACATGCCACATGGGTTGTTGTATGATATGAGAGGTGTCATGGGTGACCAGTAGAGAGGGAATATTACCTCTGTCAACATAGATATCAAACCTTATGTACTGTTAGCATTCAGCGGCCATGGACCTATCTTCAATGTGCATATGTGTGATGAATGTAGCCACCTGTATGTAGAAAGGACAACAACAGCTATGGTAGTTTCATTTATGTTGTATGAGTGTGGGGTGTACATATCCAGGGCAGGTACATTTAGGTCATATCCAACCATGAGGGTGTTGTTTACTGGTGTACAGTGAACTGTGTTAATGCTGACAACATCCGAGGGACCTTGGTATGTGTACAACTGACCTAGTTACAAACAGTGGTACTATTGCATTGCATAACAAATTATGCAACTGTGTCAGTACATGGGTACATTGCACAGTTGATGTAGGGCTAGATACAGTCCACCAATCGAAGGTTATTTGGTTTTCTACTATAATATGTCATACCACATTTATGGATGTATGTTGGTAGTCTGAGGATATGGTGGTGTATATATATCAGGTTACAACCTAGAATGCAGCTTTTTCCACTGTCACCTGTACCTGACTCATCTGTGATGACTTATGTCGGAGTAGTGGTCTTTACTTGTGAGTAGCCTTTATGAATATGTGGACACCACCACCTGAAATGGTCCGTACCAGTGTTATCGCCCACATGTCTGGATCTGGGTTATATGGTGGTAGTTTAATTGTGCACTACAGAGCCTTCAGCCAGGTGTTCCTCACTGCACAGATGTCAGTATTCCCCATTGTAGGTTCTACATTGAGCAAATGGATTACGAAAGCCACACATCTAGCACTGGTTAGCACAAGCATCCAATGCAATTGTCTTGTAGGTGTCGGGTGTTACTTCTGTGTTTAGGGCTTTTGCCTTGGAGTGACACTATATGGGTAAATGCAACCTAGGTATCCACACTCCTTTCAATAATGGATGCATGTGCTCTGTGACAAAGGCTTGTCTTTCAGTCATGACATCCTGGAATGAGAGACACTGGACAACCTCATAATTAAAGCAGGACATTGGCTCATTGTTTAGTTCAAGCAGTTGCCACTTGCACCATGACATCACTGCAAGTGGCAGTAATGTGCTTGGTATCAAATGCTACATCTAAGGTGACTTACAGCAGCAGATGTTGTGTATATGACCAGTGTCAGATATACTTAGTGTAGCGGTCCTGCTAATAATGACAACTACTAACACAGCCGGGAGAGGTCATCTTGACACCTGCACCTCAGTACCATTAGACAATGAGGCTCACATATTATGCTTTCACATGCTACTGTTGCAAGTATAATGCCACTGTCCACAACCTGCTATCAATGTATGCCTTTCAGGGCAGTAATGTGTGTGACACATGCTGTAGTTGGCATCCACCTGTGTGTCCCAGTTAACCTATTGTCTGTCATTTCCACACATGCATGACTGTGTATACTTCATATATATATATGGCAGTACTTCATGTACATGTATGCAAGTGTATTGCACAGCACTGGCACAGGTATATCATTTACGGGTCACATACAGGTATTTGGTAGTAAACCTGTATGATGTGCATATATACTGACAGTTAAGATGTACATAGCTGTAAACCTGTGTGTTTACAACAAGAGTCCATTACAATGTGCTGTGTACATGTAAGTGTAGGAGCATGCATACTGTGGCCTTCTGTGGTTAGAATTGGAGTGCATCCCAAACAGCCCTGTGCTACTAAGTGAATGAGCGTACCCACTACCACCTTGTGTAATTTGAGTCAGTGCATCCAAACAAGCCCTTTGTTTCTAAGTGTATGAGCACGCCCAGTATTACCTTGTGTAGTTGTAGTCATAGTGCATCCCAAATGGCCCTGTGCTACTAAGTGTATGAGCATGACCACTGTCACCTTGTGTAATTGGAGTCAATGCATCCAAACAAGTCCTGTGATTCTATGTGTATGAGCATGACCACTGTAACCCTGTATAGTGATAGTAGTTGTCCATTCCACAGATGTGCATACTCCAGTTCAGGGCTTGTTGTGCTACAACAATACCACTCAGGCCTACCTATGTCTTACCTGCAGATGATGTGTCTTGTTTGTACATACAGGTTGTAATGGACTCCTACTTTAAACACACAGGTTTACAGCTATGCACATCTTAACTGTCAGTATCCCTGTTGATGTCCTCAGTGTTAGAAGGGCATTCTGACTGCCTTGAAATGTGTAATCTCTGTGGCGCAGCTTGTAACTGTGTAGTACTGTAGTAATGATACATACATATGTAGGAGTTCTAATATCACCACTGGGAACTGTGTGTCAGCAATTTGTTGTGTCTGTGTGTATTTGTGTCTGCATCCTGTCATGACAGTGGGTTTTGCTGCTTTCCAAAGAGAAACCACCTTTTGCACTGGCCTTTATCCTTGTCATCTGCTAAACCACCCTTTCCACCCCTCCCCACTGCAAGTAATCTGTCCTGTGATGTCACCCAGCTCAGAAGCAGAACCAGAGTACGTGTAATTGTATGGGTTCTGTGGCACATACCCCAACTGCATACCACTCTACTAGTTGCCTTTACATAGGCAAGATGTGTATGCACAGTACTGGCAAGTGTGTGTGTGTTTGTGTGTGTGTGGTTACCCTGTAACCAGGCATACACATGTATTATGTCTTTTAACATGCTGCACACCATGGCAGTCATCTGTGGTGTATGGAGTCTACAAATTACTACATAGGAATAGAAATGAATAGACAGTCAAGAATGACTACAGTTGGGTATGTTATTTTTCTGTGCCACTGTCGGGCAGTGACACAGAAGTGGTCACTGGGGTGTATGTCCATACCCATCATTCCCCCATCCAAACTTCACAATCCCCGGGGTATATTTCCTTAGCCATCATTCCCCACCCCAAACTCCACATACACAACAACCATCCCTTCCATGGTGAACTGATTAACATTTAAATGTTATAAAACAAGAGGTGCCTATGTTTTGTATACATGTCAGTTCCATTGGAACCCTTCTGTGTCACAAAGGGTGTTCAGACTTGTGTGTGTGTGTGTGTGTGTGTGTGTGTGTGTGTGTGTGTGTGTATATATATATATATATATATATATATATATATATATATATATATATATATATATATATATATATATATATATATATATATATATATATATGTGTGTGTGTGTGTACACATCCCGTAGGTGCATATATGTATTTAGTTATGACAGTTGTACAGATGTAGACTTGTCTATGTTGTTTCACAGAGTACATTACATTCAAGGGTACTGTACATTTGTACACAAAGTGACTGTCCCATTTGTTTTCAATACTGTGGAATACCTGTAGTAAGATGTGTATTATAAAAACCATGACACGTATACAACCCAGATGGCTTAGTGGTAAGTTCAGTGACCTTGGTGTGAATGGTCCAGGGTTCAAGACCTGCAAGGGTTGTTGATAATGTCATTTAGGACTGAATAAGACACTTTTAGGCAGGTGTAAATGTGTTTTTGTGACAGTAAGCAGTGGGTACACACAGTTAAAAGACATGTACAACTCGCAATACACTTAAAATTCCCTTCCTTGGCAATTCTGCTGATGTCACCCACCTAGAAATACACCTCTGGAACTACTGTAACCCACTAATCTCTGTAGTGTGTCCTGTAACTGCATAATGCTGCAGTGTGATAAACTAGTTTGCTAGGTGTTCTAATCCCAGACATGCCGCATGTCTGTTTGTCTGAGAAGGGCGCAATGCTTTTTAGAATACGCACACTCCTTACAATTCACATACTCACCTTTGGCAATCCTGCTGATGTCATCCACCTAGAAATACACCTCTGGGACAGATATAATCCAGTAATCTCTGTAGTGCATCCAATAAGTGTTTAATGCTGTAGTGTGATAAATTAGTTTGGTAGGTGTTCTAATCCCAGACATATCAACTGTGTGTGTGCATGTGTCTGTCTTCCTGAGAAGGGAACAATGCTTTTTAGATTACGCACACTCCTTACAATTCATATACTCACCTTTGGCAATCCTGCTGATGTCACCCACCTAGAAATACACCTCTGGGACTGCTGTAACCCAGTAATCTCTGGAGCAAGTCCTGTAACTGCATAATGCTGTAGTGTGATAAACTAGTTAGGCAGGTGTTCTATTGCAAGACATGGCAGGTGTGTGTGTGTGTGTGTGTGTGTGTGTGTGTGAGACCACTGAACATGTAGAGGAGCGGGTTTTGTAGTTTTCCTATATGGTGGCCATATTATATGTCACAATATCCACCTCAGGAGGATTACAGATTCCAATCAGCCAAGAGACTGGGTTGGCAAGTCATACTCCTACATCTGACAAAAGTCCTGGTGAACAAAGTAAGCAATCCTACCATTACCCAGAATATGGTCTGAACCCATGTGTCATGCACAAACACACTTGCCTAGAATATCCTGCTATGTTGCTAGTACCCTGCACATTGTTGACAGATAGTAGTCATGGTGTGATTCAGTGGGCTGCAGAGAGCATGGCACCCTGTCCAACAGTACAATAGGCACATAATTGCGGACAATGCGCCTTCACTATGTTCCCCCACTGGACACCTGCAACATATGTGGTGCCATCAAAAGTGATCCACAAAGGACATACAATGCCTTACACATATGCCCTGTATGGACAGATGCCACTGACACCAGGAAATACCTTCATCATGCTATCAGTGCAGGTGCAGGGTCAACCTGCTGTCTATTAGCAGGTCCTGCTACACCAGGCCAGTAATGGAACATCTGATGATAACAGTCTGTGTACACAACATGTGTCAGGCAAGCCAGGTACACTTAAACATGTCACTGTACATTATTGTGGGATGTGCACATCCCAGGCAATGTCCATGTCAAACACAGACATGTCATGCATTGCAAAGCAATGGCCACACACAATAGTAACCAGGATGACAGAACAGTTCATACAATACCCATCTGTGTGGGACATTGCATACACTACACCCCTGAACCACACTGCAGACCATTGTCAGGTGGCTTGATGCCAAGGATTACCCCTCACCCACCTTTGTACAGCCATCTTGCACAGCCAACCAATACACACCCATGAAGCAATGCACACATGCATGTCGGTACTGGCACCTTGTGTCTGCGTGTGGGGTATGATGTTCCCAACCACAGCCACACCCAGTAGAACTACCATTAGCATACTGACCGATGTCAGACATGTTCACATGCCCTAGCACATAGAACCTCAGGATATCCCCTGTGGTGCATGTAATACCTGTGCATTACTGTAGTGTGGCAAACTAGTTAGGAAGTTTATTTTTGAGCCTGCCAAAGTGTGCCAATGTGTCTGAGTACCTTAGAGAGTGTGGCTGTGTTGACAATGACATCTGTTCATGTGGACAGCCATGTGTGCTACACCTGATGTATGTCTACTATATCTCTGTTGCAGATGTCACTCACCAGCACACATATATGTTCTTACAGCACACCAGCATGACAGCTATGTGGCACATGGAGTAACTGCATGCACTTGTAATAGTAATGGCTAGTCAGTCAGGGGTTTGAACCCTTGTACTGGTAGGTGTGTGACAGACGATGCTTAGAATTTAGTCTCCGAGCCCTTCTCTGATGTACTTTGCCTCTGTCTGTCCCTCCCACACACTCTCTGGTGGATGTGGAGATGTACACCTGCTCAGCAGCAGCTTGTGTTTTGTAAGTGATGGTAATGATCAGGTGATGGCCTCTGCACCTACTGCAGTCCTCCTCTAGCAGATTGCATGTGAAACAGCTGTGGTGACATTCCCATAGCCAATTGCATGGAAACACAGTACAATATCTGGGAACATCACGTCGGTGTTTGCCCATGACAGTCGTTGTGAATGGAACCTGGATCTGGTGTTTGGTAAACAGCATCACAGATGATATCTGGATATTCCTCAAACAACATACACAGTAGAAAATAGCCTAAAGACAGGATAGTGATGTGCCAGACATGACTACAGCATGTAAGTGTAGCTATGCTTCATTCAGACTACTGCCACTTTAACAGGTTGTGTGTGGTAATGGCTAGTCTGCATGTTTTAATAACTGGCAAGACAGTGCTCTGTTTGTGAGGAACCCCCAATCTGTAGGGTCATCTGTGGACTGGTCAGTATGTGGAACCATTTCTTTCTTGTGTTACTCACAGAACACACATCTGTGAACTGCAGAAGCATAGTGTGAGGATTGCAGTCAGTACACGGTGACAGTGATTAGAGTTACTGCCATCACATCCCTGACTGGACATACATCACATGAAGCAGTAGCATGACAGTCACTGTCTGAGGTTATCACAGTGACATGCCAATAATGGGCCACTGTTCATAGCTGCATGCACAAGTCATCTACGCTTTGGACAGATGTCATGCAGTATATATGCATGTGTTGTGCTCCCTCTGCAAATGTATGACATCTGTTGTGTTGGGTTGATGGTAATATCTATGCATGCTGTTATAAGTAATCCTGAATGTTGTTGACTATTACTAAGCCTTATCTGTGTCAAAACTGCAACACTATAGGCTATATGGGATTGGAGATCCCGGCGGAACCCACCTGTTCCACTTCAACTGGCCATGGCACCGGGCACCAGCATGTCTGGTGCCCAGCCTTGGACTTCCACCTTTGTTGGCTCTGCACCACCTTCTGGTGGAACCGCCACTGAGGATGGGGGTTGCCCCCCCGGGAGCAGGTCAGGACAGGAACTCGTCAGCCATCGTACAGTCCAGGCCATGGTGCATAGGGGGCTCAATAAGGGGTTTTGAGGCCAGATATGTCAGCTTGAGGGCAGAGTGTCACATTTAGAGGGTGAGCCTGCCCCTCCTAGACAGCCCTAAGCACAGACACATTTGTGGCTGTGAAGGTGCAGTGGTGGCTGCCTATGGGTGGGGACCTTCATCCCACTGTATCCATTTGGAGGCTCATGGGCTTGTGACTGCCAAACACCCCGCCCCGTCTAAGGTGTATCCCTCCACATGTGTCATATACCACCCCTGTATGCTGTCTTGTCTGTCATCCTATCCAACCTATCCTCCACAAGCATACCTACTCTCCTTCCACAACATCCCACTCTCACTTTATGAAAACAGAAACAAAAGGCCAATCTGTTTCCAGAACAACACTTGCCCCATACATAGCTGCCCATTTCACACACATGTCCACTGGACACATGTAACCTTTTTAATTTGCATCACAACATACTACTGTTGTCCTCACCCCACTCTCAGGCACATGATCCTGGTATGCACATGACTCTTAAAGGTTCCAGGTACACGTGATGCAGATGACCCCATTGTACAAACAACACTACTGGTCCCTCTATGGTTACCCCATTTAACTTTTTAATGATGATGATGTTGCACACAGCACTTTGCAAGAGTACTGTTCTCACATAATGATTGGGCAGAAACTGTTTTGTTAATGTAAATAAAATGCACAAAGTAATGTATTTGGGCAATGTACAAATGTTTGTGTGTATTAATGACACGTCTGTCTGTGGGTGTCTTGATATTATATAGGACAACACCACTACATAATACAGGAGTTGCTGGTGTTTCCCTTTTCATTCTTTTTTAATGCTTTGTTGTCACATGGTATGTTCTTGATATATCTATATACAGTTACATGTATGTATCTATATCTGGACATAAACACACACACATACATCTACATAATGGAATACATTTCTAATTAGAGACAAAACAATGGAATGGAGGGTATCAGTAACGTTCCGTGACAATAACAGCAATAAAAGGTTTTTTTATAATAGACGTTGGCGCTTTGCTAAAGCTTCTTCAGACCTTTATATAATATATATATATTTATAAAGGTCTGAAGAAGCTTTTTAGCGAAAGCGCTAACCGACGTCTATTATAATAAAAACCTGGCTTTTACTTCTGGACTACGTCCGAGTGTTTTGTTCACAAGTTCAGCTTATTTGGTCACGGAACGTTACTGATACCCCTCCATTGTTTTGCTCTAATTATATGCTTTTATTCAGTTTATCTTTGCTGCCATTTTAGAGCATTTACTCCGGACGGATTTACCTACTTTTCTTGATTGACATTTCCTATACTGTTGAATAAATGTGCTGGATGATATGTTTGTGATAACATCCGATGTCTGTATGTCTGCCATGGCTTAGCGGTATATCACATTGGCTGTGGTGTGCAGGGTCCTGGTTTTGAGCCTTGCAGAGGTCATTTATTTTGTTGCTGGGCCGAACAAGGACCATTGGATATGGAATGATTAAGGCACTTTGAAGCAGTTGTGAGCAGGTGTGCGCAGGTTTGCGCGATGGTAAGCAGTGGTTACTTTTGGTTACAGTTCCTTACACTCAGTTACCTTTTTGATAGCTTAACCTGTGTAGGCAGTGCTTACCCCTGTGCAAACAGGCTGGAACCCACTCACTGCTGCTTAAAAGTGCTTACTCCCGCTTACCCCCGCACTAATTTCTTTAAAAGAAATGAAAAAAGGGGTGATAGGAAAGTGGTGAAAAGGGGGCAAAAAAAGGGAAAGACAGTAGGCAAGGTAGCTACGGATGTGCAGGAAGGGTGTAGGGATGGTCCATAGCTGTCCATTTCTTCTACAGCAAGGGCTGTCCATATGCAATAAACGTGGCAGTACATTTGGACACTCACAACCCTGAGAGAGGGGTGAGGACAACAATAGTATGTTGTGATACCAATTAGAAATGTTTACATGTGTCCAGTGGACATGTGTGCCTCATGGACAGCTATATATGGGGCGTGCTTTTTTTGCGGGAACAGATTGCCCTTTTTTTCTTTTATTTTTAGGTGAGAGTGGGATGTTGGGGAGTAGGTATGACCAGGGAGGATAGGTTGGGTAGGATGACAGACAAGACAAACAAGATGCATACAGGGGCAGTATATGACACATATGGGGAAAAAACACCTTGGACGGGAAGGGGTGTTTGGAAGTCGCAAGCCCATGAGCCCACAAATGAATGCAGTGGGACTAAGGTCCCCACCCATGGGCAGTCACTACTGCAGCTTCACAGCCCAGAAGGTGGCTGTGGCTGGGGGCTGTGTAGGAGGGGCAGGCTCACCCTCTAGTTGCGCCACTCGGCCCTCAAGCTGGCATAGGCGGTCTCGAATCTCCCTGTTGAGCTCCCTATGCACCACAGCCCAGACCATACCATGGGTGACAAGTTCCTGTCCACTCTTGCTCCCAGGGGGGGAACAAGCCCCATCCCCTGTGGTGGTTCCACCCAAAGATGGTGCAGGGCCAACAGATGAGGAGGTCCCAGGCTGGGCTCTAGATGTGTTGGTGCCAGGTACCATGCCCAGCTGAGGTGGGACAGATGGCTCCGCTGGGACCGGCCTTCCCATACGAGCTATGTCGTAGCATGTTTAAGACAGATATGGGTTAGTAACAGTCAACAGCATTCACGATTGGTTATAACAGCATGCATAGGTATTCCCATTACCCAGGGCACCAGATATAAAATAGTTGCAGAGCAAGCAGAACTCATGCATATATGGGTAAGCAGTGGCCATTACAACAACAATGCATGTTTCATTGATGGCAACAGGGCACCAATATGGGAGTATTTTAACATGGCACATGCATAGAAACAGATGTGAATATTTATAAGCCAATAGGACATATGTCCCAACAAAGCTTAGGAATGTAGACATACCAAATGAGTTGTGTAAATCGGTTATTATTGCATATATGGTAGGGGTGAGAGAGAGAGAGTTCAATTAACAACTAATAAATCCTTGTAGTTTTCACAACATTTGTAGTCACTGCAGTGGTCTGTCCCTTACATGTATTATTACACTACCCAATGGTGTTATATTGTACAATGGTATGTTTGTAGATTAGTTTGTACGGGACCTGTGTCTTACATACAGGCTTGACAAGATGCAGGTGTTAATGCAACATGTTTTGAGACTGCTATCATACACTTTGGGTGAGATGCTGGGATGACAGGTATGTTTGCATGTGCATTCTCTGACTATGTACAAGTCTGACTATCAGTTATATGTCATTTACAGCCACCTACATTTCTTGGATCATCACACTAGTAGAGGAACAGGGCAAAAGGCAGGTGATGTGGGCCATTTATCAGGACATGCTGGGCAGATTGGACCAGTTGAGGGGTATGAATATGCATGCCACTTTCTATTTGAGCATTCTAGCATAATCTGTACAGTTGTTAAGTGCATATATGCATACAGCTTTCTCTCTGAACATTCTAACAAACTGTGTGCAGTTGTGTGGAATGATTATGCATACAACTCACTGGCGCTCCTGGGATACTAAGCCCTGCTGTGTGTGACAAAAGCATTACAGTTAAGATCACTGTGCACTATGTTATCAGATGATTGTTGTGAGGCTTTGCAATGTATTTAGTCTAATATGACTGACTTGTTTGCACTTCCAACATTGTTATACAGCACTTCATACACATTTTATCTGCATACCACAGTGTGGGTAACACTGCTTACTACAAAAGTACTGTTTAATAACTGCAACAGTACAACAACATATGACTGCAGAGTAAACAGAAGCAATGCAGGGATTACACCTTTATTCGCAGCATATTACACAATTCTGTATACTAGTACAACACTTTCTGAGGCTCTTACATTTATTTGTTATGACAGTACATGCAGGCTATTTACTAACCTGCCTCGTGATGCATCCTTTGCAGCTTAGCATCATAGGCTTGCTGGTTCGCAGCACGCTCATCTGCAGCTGTCAGAGAAGTACAGTGATATTTAGCCATACCCATCCATAGTATACACAAGCTAGGCAATTATTAACTACGTAGTGGAAGGAGTACTTACTCAGTTCTGGGGCATTCTGCATCTGCCTTGCTTCCTGGACCCACTGTTCCAGAACATCACCCCTCTCCCACTTCAGGTCTGCATGATGGTGCCTGAACTGCTCACCAGTCCGAGGGATACCTGTGGCACTAGTGAGGTCACGGGCAAGACTGTCCCAGGCCTCCATTTTGTACTGCAAGCCCTGGTACTGGCCCCGCAGTAGTATCCTGTCATGGTGTTTTACCAGGGGCCATACTATGAATTTGGACTCCTGGATGCTCCAGTGCTGTGCTCTAAAGAAAGTACCTTCTCTCACTCCAGCCATTCTGCATGCAGGGGGATGCTACAACCAGTTATGATCCGTATTCCCGCACTCTTCCGTAATTGGCTGGTTTCAAAAAGGCTAAGCTATGTCATATTCATTACAGGTTATATACATGTCTGGTATCCGTCATTCATGTGTACATACTGTATGGGGTCCTGTGGACTTCATAACTTTATTTCAGTGACACCTCATCTCTATGTTTACTGCAGTACTCCAATTCACATATTTATGGTCTGTGGCAGGTTATAGAACATTACACTGTACACAGATTCAGTTCACATATTTGATTTGATTTCCCTGTTGTGAGGATTAGTTTGTTGATACCTCCTTTATATGTATTGCTATTTTGGTGTAGTGGTTCACTACTATGACTGTGATGTACAGGGTCCTGAGTTCTAGCCGTGCAGAGGCTGGTTATTTTGTTGCTGGCCAGAACATGAGCTGTTGGGTACAGAGTGATTAAGGCACTTTAAAGCAGTTGTGAGCTGGTGTGCATGGGTTTGCGTGGAGCTAAGCAATGCTAACCTCCGGTTACAGTTTCTTACACTCAGCCTTTATATTGCTTCACCAGTGTGATACTTGCATACCGGCACCCAAACAGGCTTACACCCGCTTGCTCCCACACTTGCAAATGCACTGCATTTGGTGTTTGCATCTGACACTCACACCCCTGGTGGGGGTGAGGACTACGATAATACCTTGTGATGCCTATTACATCGGCTTACATGCCTACAGTGGGGTGTTGCAACCATGTGTCCATAGGTGTTGTGTAGTAAGTTATGCAATGACACATATGATCATACCATACTTAGCCATTTAAAATGGACTGTGCTGCGGTGGGACCCATATCAGGAATGGCTGCCCATTAGGCGTAAGCATGACGGTTGACTGTACGGAATCCATGGCCTGTCCAGAGTCTGCTTCATACCATTGGTGTGTTCCTCTTACAATCTGCACCTGTCTGGCAAATACCTGGGAAGTGACACCATTAAATACAGGCAAGTAATTGGGTTTTGGACCCCACATCCTTCAGCCGAGTCATGTTAATGCATACCTATTATTCTATCAGCTTTCTAATGTTGTAAGTGGAATATGTGCTTTCTGTCCCTCCCTATTTGTTCCCCCAACAGTTCATGTCCTGTCCAGTGGTTTTGCTCTTAGGGATTGAGAGGTATGGGCGTAAGTACTGACCATTTTGGAATATTACTTACATCCCTGGGTTGGTGTTAATACAACTGTGCCAGCCAACACCTGCATGCCTGGGCCCATAATTGCATATCCATAGTTCCCCAACCTGCCCCTCCTCTACAGCACTCATCCTTACTGTGGGTGCAGGTGGAGTCTAACCACACCACTACACATTGCCCACTCTCCGCATGTCAGGACCCATGTAGTACGTTGTGTCGACCCATGGGTTACCAGGCTTGCACAACCTACTGGTCCGTGTATGTCTACAGCCTGGTTTGATGACTCATTACAGGAACTGACTCCGATGATAAGTAATTTTTGGGGTGTCCCACAAGGAACATTGATGTCTTTGTTTCAAGATTAGACCTGGCAGGTCTCTCCCACTGGTAGTATCCTGCCTGTGGTCTAGGAGGCAGTGGTGTGTTTACTTTTATTGTGTGTCTGTATGTTTCACCAGTCTACCTGGGGGTGGTGGGTTGATGCTACGTGTTACACGTTCGTTGATTCGACCCCTCACCCCCATATGCATGGCCTGTGAACATATGTAATTTGTAACTGCTGTATCATATCCTAGCTATATACATGTGCATATTTACACAGACACACACACACACACACACACATATATATATATATATATATATATATATATATATATATATATATATATATATATATACATACATACACACATTACTATACACAGATATATC
This sequence comes from Protopterus annectens, assembly GCF_019279795.1. NCBI lineage: Eukaryota > Metazoa > Chordata > Ceratodontiformes > Protopteridae > Protopterus > Protopterus annectens. Next base: position 132,312,801 of record NC_056750.1, read on the forward strand.
TGCATATGTATGCATACATGTATATATTTATATATTGTTGTCTATATATAACTAAAGACATATGGGTGTATGGGTGTCTGCATATGTATATATCTATATGTGGGTATGTATAGGTATTCTGTCTCTGTATGTATAAATTTGTACTACGGAGAGGTATATCTCCAAGTAGCTATGAGTAAAAACAATACCTTCAGGCACAAGCAAATACACCACAGAGGTTGTATAGGATAGAATGGAATAGATAAGTCCAGCTAGTTCAGAGGGGATGGAGAGAGGGTAACCTGGACTGCAGCAGGGTGAACACTCGAACATCTACATTTATGGTAGGTACAAAATTGTACTATGTTCATCATGTTACCCTGCTGCAGTCATCACACCTGGGTTGAATCCCAAAGCTAAGGATGGGTGGTGGAGTTAAACAGGGTTAGAAGAAACTAGTAGACCCTGCAAAACTGCAGTGGCAAAACCAGCTCTAGTCTTAGAATATAGAGGTAAGTGATAGTGTTTGGTGAAGGTGTGCACTGAACTCCAAGTTGCAACTTCCAGAATATCCTTGGTTGGCACCCCCCTGAGAAAGGCTGCTGATGTAGCTGTAGCCCTGGTGGAGTGGGACCTAATGTTAGCAGGTACCGGTTTCCCATGATGCATGTAGCAGAAACGTATGCAATGTCCTATCCATTTTGAAATGGTCTGTTTTGAGATAGCTTTTCCTTGTGATCCTGCAGCATAGGCTACAAAGAGCTGGTCAGATTTTCTGAAAGCCTTAGTTTTATCCAAGTAGTAACGTAATTGCCTGTGAATGTCCAAAGAGTGCAGGAGTCTTTCTCCTTTGTTCTGGGGATTTGGGAAAAAGGTGGGCAAATGAATGGTTTGGTTTAGGGCCACACTGGACACCACTTTTGGCATAAAGGAAGGGTTAGTTCATAGAGAGACTCTGTCTTGATGAAAAATGAGGAAAGGCTCTACTGCCATTAGTGCCTGTAGCTCTGAGACTCTTCTAGCTGAAGTTATTGCTAGTAGCAGGGCAGTTTTCCATGAAAGAAATTTTAAATCAGCTGAAAAAGCTGGTTCAAAGGGCGGCAGTGTAAGCTTTTGCAGAACAAAGTTGAGATCCCAAGTAGGAGTTGGTTCTCTCCTAGGTGGTCTTATGTTCTTAGCCCCTCTGAGGTACTGTCTTAGGAGAGGATGTGAAAATAAAGGAGGATCCGTGTTGTAATGAGCTGAAATTGCTGAGGCATGGATCTTAATAGATGAAAAGGAAAGTCCTTTGTGCAACATCTCAGTTAAATATTGTAGAATCTGAGGAATGTTGGGATCAAGGGGATTTTGGCCTTTAGCCTGGTTCCAGGCGCAAAATCTTTTCCGTTTGTCTGAATAGGTTTTCCTGGTGCTGGGCCTCCTGGCCTCCAGAATGACATCCATAACAGCTTTGGATAGAGGTGTTGGCTGGTTGTTTAGGTAATCTGCCATGCAGCCAGGTTTAAAGTCTTGAGCTGGCTGTGTAGAATCCGATTGTCTCGCTGGGTGAGCAGTAGAGGAAAGGCATACACTGTTAATGTTTTCCAACTGTATGAGAGGGGGTCCACTTTCCAAGCTTGTGGGTGGAATGTCCTTATGCAAAATTTTTGAAGTTGGTAGTTTTGGGGGTTGGCAAACATCTATGTCTGGGCGTCCCCATTTTTGAGTTATCATTGCAAATACTTGTGGATCTAGTTTCCACTCGTGGGGATCCATGATGTTTCTGCTTAGGTCATCTGCCAATGTGTTTTTCTTTCCTGGCAGGAATTGTGCTTGTAGTTAAACTTGTTAAGACAGTGCTGTGTTCCACAAGGTCATTGCTTGCCTGCATAGAGGGTAGGAATGTGTGCCCCCTTGCTTGTTTATGTACCACATTACTGTGGTATTGCCCATTTTTATTATTAGTTGTCCTGGGTGTAAGAGGTCCTTGAAAGCTGTTCGGGCATTCTGTACTGCTAGCATTTCTTTTTGATTGATATGCAGATGCCTTTGATCTGTAGTCCATTTTCCCTGAATGCACTGTGCTGCCAAGTGTGCTCCCCAGGCATAGTCCGATGCATCTGTTGTCATAGTTTGCCTGGCTGTGGGTAAGGTGAAAGGCTGAGCCTTGTTGAGTGACATGCCTGTGCCCACCATAGAAACTCCTGTTGAAGGCAGGGAATGAGTGGTATCATTGTTTCCAAGCTGTGGCTGTGCTGAGTCCATATGCTTTTCAGGTACCATTGTAATTTCCTCATATGTAGTTTTTCAAATGGTATTAGTAGTATGCAAGATGCCATGAATCCCAAGGCCTGCAGAATTTTTCTTGCAGGGAGTTGGGTCTTTGTTGCCATTATTTTGAAGTATTGAGTCAGCTGTTGTTGCTTGTCTGGCATGAGATAAGCCATCTGGGCCGTTGTATTCAAGCTGGCACCCAGGAATATTATGTTTTGTGAGGGCATTAGTTTTGATTTCTTTTTGTTTACTGTGTACCCTAGGCAACTTAGAAGATGTTTGACAAATGCCAGATGCTTTAAAAGAATGTCCTTGCTTTCTGCTTGAATAAGGCAGTCATCCAAGTATGGGTATATTTGAATTCCTCTTTGTCTGCAGTATGCAATTACTGCTGCCAGGCATTTTGTGAAGACCCTGGGTGCAGTAGATAAGCCAAAGGGCAGTGCAGAGAATTGATAATGGGTTGAACCTGCCATGAAGCGGAGGTATCTTCTGCAATTTTGTCTGATAAGGACATGCAGGTATGCCTCCTTGAGGTCCAACGTTACTAGCCAAGCATTCTTGCCCAGCATGGGAAGAAGCTGCTGTAGTGTTAGCATCTTGAATTTTGGTACTTGCAGATAGGTGTTCAGAATTGAAAGATCCAGAATGGGTCTCCATGCTTTGTCCTTTCTTGGGACTAGAAAGAATCTTGAGTAAAATCCTTGTCTTTGCTCCTGTGTAGGTACCTGTTGAATGGCTCTCATGTCCATGAGAGCTGTAATTTGTTTTTGTGCCTCTGCCCATTGATTTGGTGGCAGGTTTGGCATTCCTTTTATCCTTGGCAAGGTATGAAAGTGGAATCTGTATCCTTGTGAGACAATGTTTAGGACCCATTTGTCTTCTGTGATGATGCGCGAGTTGTCTGCAAAAAGTGCTACTTTTCCTTCCAAGGGAGCTGCCAAGAGAGATTTGCTTGGTAGTTTGAGGGTTGAGTCATTGTGTTTGTCTTCTGCTAGCTTGGGGTCTGTCTTCTCCTCCTTTATGGGTAGCAGTACCCCATTGGCGAGGTTTGTAAGGGCCTTGTGACTGACCTATGCCCCTTGGGCATCTGTATTTGCCCCTCTGTGATCTGTCAGAAGCTGAAAAGGACCAGTTTTTTGTTGGCCAATTTCTGCTGAAACGAGGGGGTTGTACCTGTAAAAAATCCTTGACCATCTGCATAGACTTTGCCTTATCCTCCATTTTCTTTAAAACCTCTTCTGTTTTGACACCAAATAATACATCCTGCTGTAAAGGTGCATCCAATAATTTTGCTTTAACATGATCAGGTAGGGTTTGTTCTTTTAACCAAGCATGTCTACGTATGACAGATCCAGTAACAGCTGCTCTACAGGAAGCTTCCAATTAATCAAATCCACATTGGAAAGTATGTTTTCCCACCTGTTCAACTGCGTGCAACAGATCCTGCATTTCCTTGAATTCAGGCTGTTCAGAATGTGTGCTCATTTTTTGTTTTAATTGAAACATTAGGAATTGCTGATATTTCAGCATGTGAAACTGACAATTTAATGCTCTCATAGCCAGGGCAGCTGAGATGTATATCTCCTTTTCCCATCTATCTAGGGCTCTGGAATCCCTTTCAGAGGGCACAGGATTTTTAGCCATAGAAGCTTTAGCCCCTTTGGGACCCTGGGAAATTGTTTCTGGGTTAGCCACAGGGCTTTTATAAAGGAATTTGTGTGAATCAAGTACTCTGTAGTATCTGTCTGGTTTGGCTGGAGCAGGAGGTAAAGAGTCTGGATTTAGACTAGACTCCAAGTAAACATCATCCACAATGTCTAAAACTGGAGGGATAGCAAGTGGTCTGTGCTGGGATAGTAAAAGGAACTCTCGGAGCCTTTTCTTAGAATCAGAGTAGTCCTGGCCTTCCCAGCGGAAATGTTTCCTCATGGTATGTAAAGTTTCCCCAAAGGAGTAGTCTTCAGGGGGAGATGCTGAGGGAATTGAGTCTTCAGCATCAGAGTCTTCATAAGGGGGAAAAGTGTAATCCTGTTCCTCAGAAGAATCTGAGGAAATAGAAACCTGGTCAGAGGAAGCATAATTCTCCTCTTGTCATGGTCTTTTATCTGGAGGGGGATGGAAACCCCTGATTAGGGTAATCAAATCTTCAGCCATCTTAAGCATCTGTTTCTTAGGCATGGGGCCTTGAACTGGAGACTGATGTACAATCTTTTTTTGGTTTTAATGGAGTTTTGAACTTAGCATAAGATTTAATGGTGAGTGTAGTCGGTCGGAAGACACCTTCTGCAACTGAAGGTGTTTCTACTGCACCGAAATCTCCTTCTGCTCCGGTGTTGGAAGGGCCTAATGAAGATGGCTGCAATGCCCTAGTACACTCCACTTGAGAATCTGAAGCTTCCTGGGGTTCCAATTCTGCGGTCATCAGGGGCTGCGTAGGTGCCTCACTGAAAACCGGAGAACCAGCGACAGGCCCAGCAGAGGCCTCAGAGTCTGGCTTGTTCCTAGGCTGCCTGTCCTTATCCTTGCATTTTTTATGCATGCTGGTCATCGGCTGCTCCGACGGCATGATATAATTAAATTTCCTACTAAAGTAATGTCGTGCGAAGTCAAAATGGCATTTGATAGTTCGTTTATTAAACCTAGCACAAAACCGACAACCTGTGACGTCGTGGTCTGGGCCTAGGCAAGGAATACAATAAGAATGGAAGTCCTTATGAGGTATTTGCTTTCCACAAGAAATGCAATTGTTAACTTTTTCTAACATTGGACTGAGACAAGAAAAAGTTTCCCAATGGGGTACTTAGCTTTATTGAAGACTTTGGACTGAAATTCGATTCGAAAATCTCAGGTGTCGGCCGACCGGCACTTGCAAACTTCTTCTGCTTCGGGCACCGCGTGGCAAGAAAGACTGAAGAAAATGGCATCAGATGCCTCTTATATACCCCTGGTGCACTGACATCAGGGAAGAAGTGACAGCAACTGACGCCGGACCAAGACTTTGGAACTCAGGCCAACTGCGGGACCGCCTGATGGCAGGATAACCCAAGTGTGATGACTGCAGCAGGGTAACAAGATGAACATCTCATGTTCACCATTCCATCTCCCTTTGTCTTATTAAAATCCTTTGTAACTGCTGAAAACCCATCATTGGCACAAGAAGTCATAGTTACTGCTACATACGTTTTTTTTTTTTTGGGACAGTACCTTTAGGTCTTGTGCTGCACCTCTCATATTCTCTTTTTAACGAATTGAGGGAAATATCAACCTTATTGAGCAAAATAGCAGCTGTTGAATGTTGCAGTTGCGATGATACCAATGAATCCTTACCGCTGCCAATCAGGTTATCATTTTCTCGACTCAGAGCTAGCACAGAAGTAGAAGCAACTGCTCAACTCCCATTTGGGATGCTTCCTGTTTCTGAGAGTAAATCAGTGAAACAGGTGAGCTCTCCCATAATAATTTCCACTTCAGAATGCATCTGATTAAACTCCGCTTAATACACGGGGAGAAAATTGATGGAATATCATCCAGTGAATACATGCTGATCCATCTCAGTGAAACACAAACCAGCCATGAATTTTTTAGGTGCAAAAAAAGTGAAAACAGCTTGATAAAGCTGAAGAATACACCCAACCAATTGACTCAATTTAATATTAAAATGTTTTTAATAAAAAACTTTTTAAAAAATCAAATAAAAAAGTACACTGAATTAAGCACTTTCATCCATTAACCTGGACTTCTTCAGAATTAAAATAAAGCTGGCACACACCCTCCTTTTATACTAAGAGAGTAGGCAATTGCCTAGACATAAAATGGCCCACAAGGGCAGCTACCTTAGTTCTTAACAATGAACCTATGAACATATAATACTAGTACAATTAACAAACTGAGAAGTCTAGTACCCGCTAAAGCTTTATTAAGCTTTACTGACTTACTTAACCCTATGGATGGTAATAACTTCCCTGAAACAAATTCTTTATTTTGCACTCATTTTTCATTTAGATTTATATCATATAGTTTTGGCACACTGTCACCAGCAGATAGGGTATACATTTCAAGTTACTTGTTTTTTTTAAATAGAAAAGGTGAAGGGAATATATTCTTTATCAGGTCATAATACGTTTACTTATACAGTAATGATAAACTCAAGAAAGTGGCCTCCTTTAATAAGCTGCCAGCAAATACAACAAATTGAATGCATTTTAAAGAGTGGTTTCTGACAGAAATACAACAGTTCTTAGACTTCAGTATTAATGATGAAGTTTCTGAAGTGATGCTATGTGGCTCAATGAAAGCATATTTATAGGGCAAAGCCTTGACTCGGTATTACAACAAGAGAAGTCAATGGGATAAAGACTGATTGGAACTGCCAAAAATACACAGAGGAGAAAATACTTATCAGAGAAATGGAATGCTGAGTTTCAGATGATCATACAACAAACATAAGGTTTCCATAAGCTTAGAAAAAGTCAAATTACATTCTTATTTTCTAACTCCTAAAGGCTTAAATCAATTATATGTTAGAACCACAGTGACATAACTAATCATACCAGCTGTATAGCTATCCCTGGTAGTAGTAGGAAATATACATGTGCTTACTAAAACACTCTGCATGTTCTGTGCTGATGAGGTCATAACAAGGTCGAAATATGCATATCCACAGCTAGCAGGGTTTGGCTTTATTGGTCTGAAATTGTCCATTAAAATGCCGAAACAAGTCATGGGCATTCAGAATCACCAATTAGCTGAAACACCCGATGGTCCTAAGCATCATTTACATATATCCCAATGTGCCTCTGATACAAGAGGTTTGGGAGGTCACTCAGTGAAAGTTCTAGCTTTGCTGGAGTTTTCATTTTGTTTTTACTAATTGCAGCATTGGCAAAACTCCCCTATGCTGAAACCTAGTGGTGCAAGACCTGGGAATACACATAGATAGCAATCTGAACTTCGACCAGTAAGTGTCCACATTAGTATGGGAAGACAACATCATGCACCTCATATGTCAGGCCATCTTATCCAGATCTGAGAATGATATAACAGCACTGTACTCAACCTTCATCGGAACACTAGTAGAGTATAATGATCCATTTTGCATGTATCTCACCAGACATCTGCAGCAGCTGGAGAGACCATAGGGGTTTCTCACTAAGAAAATACAGGACCTACATACCATGCCATGATGTATGTGGATAGACTGAAAGCCATGTCCTTGTAATCTGTATTGTATAGGATGAGGTGGCTTGTGAATCTCTGTCCTGGCCCTGATGGGAATACTGCATATTCTCAAATCAGGTATAGCTGATGACATCAGCAGAGTCTGGTGAGAGGAATATGGTAATAACAGTGTACCATATGCTGGTGTAAAATGCTCTCTGTAATGTCAAGCAAGTGCGTGCACACATACACACACAGTCACACACACACACACACACACACACACACACACACACACACACACACACACACACACACACACACACACACACACACACACACACACACACACACACACACACACCAGTTGACTGAAGTGACAACAGAACCCTTACCTAAGTACACCAACTAGAGAACTCAGTACTTTACGCAAGCACCATGGCACAGGACTGACTTATACATGGCTGCAGGACAGGTTATGGTGGATGCCATCAGCATTGATTGTTGGAAAGAAGATGTTGAGAGGCCTGAAATTAATGAATGTGTAGACATGTGCAGGCCTGCAATTAATGAATGTGTAGACAAGTGCAAGTGTCAAAATACTGTCAATCCTTGAGACTGGAGTGCTAACTGTTGGATACACACGTATCCTTCTCTGTATAGATAAACATGCACACAGTTGGGTAGGTGAGGAAGCAAATGTAAACAAACAGGACAAGCAAGACAAGACACAGGGACAGTGAGGGATACAAAAGGTTGGAGGTCATCAAGATTGGGGTGAGGGAGGGGACAATGCAAATTCATGCCTGTCAAACATGGTACAGTGAGAATCTAGTACTCACCTTGCACCTCTTGCTACTGAAGTGCTTGACATCTTCACCTCCTACAGACTATGAGGGAGAGCAGTCTCCCCATCTGGCATAGATGTACACCAATGATGCTATGCATGACCCTATGCACCAACCCTGGCATATCTTGGCAGGTGACAAAATCCCCACCTCTGCCAGTACTTCTGGAAGGTAGTACAGCACCAGCTGCCAAGGTAGTACTATCTGAGGGTGAAGGTAATGCAGGGGCAGTAGAGGCAGTACTGCCAGGTTGGGTCCCAGATGTGCTGGGCATCAATGCTGGAGCTGTTGGAGGGGGGCAGGCTGACCCACTGGGATTGGTCTACCTCACTGTGCTGTGGAGCATTTAGTGATTTGTTACAGCTGGATGACAAAGAGAAATTTTAACAACACATAATAGAAAATAAAAAAGAGAGATAAGGGTTGGGTGAGAGAAAAAAAAGAGATAAAATTAGTACCATCATATGTGACATACAATGCACTACCACAATTATACAACTATTTTATCTGAAGTATTATATTTAAGTATATGTCCTAACAACTACAAACTATAATTACATATTGCTCAAAGTAATCCTTGCAATGTAGATATATTGCACATATGATTGGTACAATTATGCAGATTACAGTTAAAAGCAGGGCATTTACGCCACTTGTATAGATTTTAATATATGTAATATTATTAAAGAATTTCAGTATTGTATGATTGTTACTCATGGTATTTGAACCCACAACCTCTGACTACAGTCTTATACTTGAGCCTAAAGTTGGTTTGTGCTACAGACTTATGCATGCATACTTGCTTTTACAGTTAGGATATGGGTGCTTACTTTGCTACTACTGTTTAGAAAACAAAAATATATATATATTTAACTTTTAAAGCAACAATAATACTTCTCTTTTGTTACATACATACCACTTACTTCCCTTAGTCTCTCTAGAGGATCAGCATGAACCTGCCAATTCAACTCAATTTCAGGATTAGTTGTGGAAAGAAAAGAACAGAAGAGCATTATGCATACCAGTCCTGCTTATATTTAGCTTTCTGTGCATTATAAATCCTCTTTATTAGCATACTTACACAACTGTGGGATGTCACTTATTTGAAACTTGTCCAACCACTGGTTTAGTGCATCCCTCTTGTGCCTTTTTAGATCATTTGAAGTGGTGCCTACACTGTTCTCCAGTGTGTGAGATGCTAGTCCCACTGTATAAAGCCTTGGCTATACTATGCCAAGCCTCAGACTTGTACTGGGAGTCAGAATACTCTCCCTGCAGAAGCCTTTGGCTGTGGAGCTTTACCAGGAGTCCAGTAAATATTCTGTACTACTGAACACCCCACCTCTGCACCCTAAATTGGGCACCTTCCCCGCTAACGCCAGACATGTCTAATCCAAAAAGTAGAGTAATGGCAAATAATGATTTCCCTCCAATTCCTGTTATTTCATTTACTGGTAGTGCACAAACCCGGGCAATGATGCCAACCATGTTTGCACAATGTTAAGCAGACAGCAACACTGTCAAGCAGGGGTGAAAGCAATTTTTTGAAACTAGAAGGTTAATCTGACACTTAACATTAGTTTGAGGGGTGTCTGCTGCTGTAAGTGTTAAGTGATTTAACTTTGTTGACAGGCACTGGGGCAGGATTGTCCTGATGTAACATATGTTTGGCTTTATACACTGCTAAAATTGATTTTTAGAGTGTGGGATTCAAACCTATGCATACAGGACAAAACATTTTCTTCCACAGTAGTGATTTTCAATTTTGCCATAGACAAAGTGCTTCTCAGACATAGTCATGAATCATTCATAAATACAGATAACAGCTTGAGGTGTTAACCATGTATGTGTGTGTGACCTGATAAGGTCCTTGTATATAGATTCATTTGTGTATGTGTGTTATTTAAGTGGGAAGTCCATCCAAATCCAATAGCAGAATTAGACTTACAGAAATATAGTAGACAGTATACCCTCAGTAATATATATGAACCTTCAAAATACGGTAATTATGATGACTTAATATATTTGTTAGTTATCCAGGGATGTTTATTTCATTTACTACATTTATGCATCTTTTTATTCTTTAAATTATAATTATATATCTCACTAACTAATAATTGCAACTCCTACAAACCATTTCATCAGAACTGTGTAAAAAGTGTAATTGCAGTAATTTAGAGTGCCTTAATTTGAGTAATACCATTATAGCTTTGTAACTGCAGTGATGTTTTAGCCTAAAACACAGCTATGGCCAGAAACACTTAATACTAATATGTTCTGTCACTGACTTAGATTCAAGATGTTTATATGTATTTGTTTTTATTAATCTTAATGAAATGAAACATACTGTAAGGATAATCTGCTGAAATAGATAATACTTCCAGGCTTTTGGTAGACTAGCATTATTTATATCACATTTGGATGTATATTATATACCTGAAAAAAACAGTGTAAGATACTTCTCTGTGTAGAAGATTTTCAGTCCATATATTTCTAGTTAATCACTGTATATTAATCAGATCAGACAATATTAGTAGAAGATGTGAACTTAAACTCATCTTAAGTCAAAACAAAACAAAAAATAATAATAGAAAATATATAATTGAACAGCATTACTAAGTATTCAAAAGTAATCCAAGCAAGGCAGGCAGTCTGTTTCCAGTCAAAAATCCTTTATTAAGTACACAGACAAGCGATCCAAGTAAAGCAAAAAATAGAGTAATAATTTCCTCACAAGCTTTCTAAATATATACTTTTTTATCAGGCATGGGAGTGGTTTATTATGCTGTAAAACAAAGTGTTATTGGTACACATGTTAAATTCACATCCCTTCCCCCATCAGTGTGACATTCAAGCTGGTCCTGCCCTACTTAGCAGCTGTCATAATAATATATAACCCTTATGTACTTTAAATAAAATTTATAATGATGTGGTACCACTTATTTAACCGGATTATTAAGTAGATTATTAAGTCTGTGATTTTATCCAAGACAATATACTACATGGCTGGAAATATATCAACCTTAGTTAATTTGGCAATCAAAATATATATATAAATATATACATATACATTTTGCATGTAAAAATCAATTTCTATTTTCATAACCTATTGTTAACAAAGATCACTTTTATCCTTCTAGACTTCGTCAGGTCTGTGTACAAGTAAGGAACAACCTTAGTGTGCAGGAAGCTACAAATGCTGACATCACATCTTTCAAAACAGCATTGGAAAATGAGAACCACAATGACCTAGATGTCAAATTTGAGCTGCTTAAAGAAAGAGTGATAGGATATGAGCAGTCCATTAAAGAAAGAAAGATTAATAAAATGAAACAAGATCAACTGGACAAAGATGATCCTGGGAGACTTACTAGGAGGTACAATAATAATAATAATAATAATAATAACAACAACAGGAGAACCAACAACAGACAAGGTTTTAGTTATTACAGGGGATATAAGGGAAAGTATAACCATGCCAGCAGACCTCAACTGGATTTTCCCAGGGGAGATCCTCGCACAAAACCAGACTGAGGCACAATACAGAACCACCAAGAGACTGCTCCTTCAACATCTCATTCCTCACAATCCCAATCCCCTCTGGCTATCGACACTGAGCAGAAGAATTTGACATCACAAAAGGATCAGGACAGGAACATAAGCCACAGCAGCAACCAGAACCGACAGAGAGTTACAGCGAGGAATACTACTACAACCCACTGAGATTCCAGAAAGCAGAGGAGGAATTCCAGAGGTCTCATACTCTATCCATGAACTCCCAGGGAGACAGGAGAACCAAACAGTGGAAAGGGGTGAGGGAAATACAATACCTGGGCAATCCCGACTGGAACCCCGACTACAACCCAGGTCTCAGGCTCAGACAGAGGAACCAGCCACAATAACAGGTACAATAACAACAACAACAGGTGCCACAGTAACAGGTGCTCCATTTATCTGGAACCACTCTGTTAAAGCACTGACTGAAGATTAAAAAAGTGTGTTGTCCAAAGGACTTACTTTTGTACCAAGCTGCAGGAGTGAGGTTGCTCAGGTACTGATAGACCTTAAAATGTTTGTGAGGAAGCTCAACTTAAGGGTACAGTTTCATGGCAAAAGTAATGACATTGAAAATAAGCCTATTGATGAAACTATAAAAAGGCCTAGCAGCTATTGTCCACCACTACATCAAACATTAGCTGCTTTCGAAGTGAAATGTGAGATGGATATCAGGAAACTGCTTAAAAAAACTCATAAGAAAAAAATGTATAACTTAACACAGGGAGAAAGAAAAGCATTGCTTGAGCTAGGCAATGATAAATCCAGACATGTAATGAAGGCAGACAAGGGAGGAGGTATACTTGTGATGGATACCACTAGCTACAACCAAAAGATAGAGAACATGGTGGGGGATAACAGATTTTATGAGTTATTTGCCATGAATGAGATAAAAAGAGCATATGATTTATGGAACACTAATCTCACCACATTATAGGAAGAAAAACTTATCACTGAAAATCTTTATAATTATTTATGGAGCTCATGCCCACGTTTACCTTACTTTTTTTGGAATACCAAAGCCACACAAGAACAGAGAAGACCCACCTTATAGACCGGTGGTAGCAAGTGGAGGTTCCCTTACTGAAGCCACAGCCATTTACCTTGATTACTTGCTGAAACCTCTAGCAGAAAAGAATAAGTCCTACATAAGAGATTCAATGGATTTTTTGAAGAAAATAAAAAACATTACAGTGGAAGCTGACAGTATTATATTAACTATTGATGTGGAATCCTTGTACACAGTGCTCCCTCACAATTACTGTATAACAGCAGCTATGGAGTCTTTTAAGAAACATAATCAGGGTACACAGGCACAACTGCAAAAGTTAAGCAAGCTCATTAATCTTGCACTAGACTTCAATTTCTTTACTTTCAATGGCAAACACTACAAACAAAAAACTGGTATAGCAATGGGGGCTGACATGGCTCCCAGCATAGCTAACATAGCCCTGGGCAAATGGGAGGAGGACTTTGTGTTAAACACAGACTACATGCAGCATATCACATGCTATTTATGTTTTATTGATGACATCTTTATTCTGTGGGAAGGTGATACCTTGCAGCTTGGAGATTGTATCACTAACCTCAATCAAACAACCCCCTTCCTGAAGTTTGCCTCTTCCCATAGCTATACTTCAACCACTTGCTTAAATATGCAGATTTCCAAGGACACCAACAATAACAGAATCACCACTGATCTATTCAGAAAACCAACGGGGGTTAACTTACTACTCCACAGTAAAAGTCTACATCCTACAAAAAACAAGTATAATGTAGTAAAGTCCCAAGGCTATAGATTACCTAGAATTACCACAGAGATGGAACCATTTTTGAGAAACCTGAAAAGCTTAGAGAATGATTTTCTAGTGAGAGGCTATGAAAGTCAGATGTTAAAAAACATCCTGGAGCCCATTATAGAACTGAAAAGGACTGAAGCACCTTCACTCAACCTCCCCAGTAGAAAAATGTTAAGTAATTCCACAGAGAATAACAAATGCAAAAATAGCTGCATCCTGACATACACTTTGGATTATCACAATATCAGAAATATTATTGAAGAAAACTGGGACATTGTCACAGGAAACCCTTTTCTGATTAACATCTTAGGTGAAGCCCCATCATCCTCTCCAGTTCAGCTGGTTAATCTGGGTATCTTGAGACAATGCTACAATTGTCTCATGTACACAGACAACCCTCTCCTCCTCCCAACAAACACAAATACATGTGAGAGATGCAACTATATAGCCAAACTGGAGGCTGAACTCTCTCAACTCAGGGCTGGCATGACCAGACAGGAGGAGATGGTAACCACACACACAACAAACCCAGTTCCACATAGACCTACCACAACTGCAAACCAAGCACATAAAAACACAAAGACATACTGAGGCTCTAATAAAAACTTACCAAAACAACAGAGGCTCCCAAAGCAGACATCCAAAAATCCACCACCTCAAAACAAAACACATGCAACACATACTTCAATAAATCAGTGTGTCAACCAATCACAGCCCTTAAGGCCAAATACCATGCCTGATACACTAGTAATAGGTGACTCTATAGTCAGACACACTGATGTCCCGCTTACCAGGATGAACAAGGAGAGGGTGACTGTGAGCTGCCTATCGGGAGCTAGGATCCGTCACATAACACACGCACTCAGGTCACTCCAAAGCAAGTACAAATATGACTCCATCATTGTCCATGCTGGCGTGAATGACCTGAGATGTACCTCCCTGGACTACATGAAAAGAGACATAGAGGAGCTCTCCAATTATGTGGCCCAGGCTGGTATGACCCTGACCCTGAGCAGCATCTTGCCCTCACCAAGAATGATGCCACAATACAAAGACAAGATGATCAGCTTTAACAATTGGCTTAAGTACTGGTGTCATTCTAAGGGGATCCAATGTCTGTCTGCCTGGGATGACATGTTGGACAAGCCATGCTGCTTCGCAAGGGATGGCTTACACCTGTCACCACTGGGCTTCCGGATATTGGCTAAGGCTCTTGCCACCCCCATAGTGCCTTTTTTAGGCAAGGCTCAAAAGACAAACCCACTTCCTTAGAAAACAAAAATGGAAAAAAACTAAGGGTAATGCTGCTCAATGCCAGAAGTCTAAATCTCAAGATGCAGGCATTCGATGCACTCCTCAGCATGGACGTCTGTGCAGTAACTGAAACCTTGTTTAAGGCTCCTGAGAGCACCCCAGTGCTACCAGGCTGTACCTCGTATCATGCTTTTCGGCCCCAAAACCCAGGCTGAATCACAAAGGGAGGGGGAGTGTCCATATTCATCAAGGACACCCACACCTCCAGGTTAGTAGCAACACATGAAGCATCAGAGACCATACAGGTGCAACTAACCATAGGCAAAACTGCTATACAACTGGTAGCATGTTACAGACCACCCTCCCAATCTCAGGAACCCCACTCAGCCTTCCTGAAGATATTGGAGGATATGAATGTATCACAAAATACCATCATACTGGGAGACTTCAACTACCCAAACATAGATTGGGTACATTATTCTAGCCCTAACACCCTAGCCCAAAGGTTCCTGGAATTCATAAATTCAAATGCACTGGAACAACTAGTCACCTCTCCCACTAGGGGAGATAATATACTAGACCTGATCATCACAAACATGGGGACAAAATGCTCCACACCGGAGGTATACTCCTCACTAGTGAGATCTGACCACAAACTAATCGCCCTGGATATACATATCCCACCTCCACCCCCAGCACAAAAGACCACAGTGAAAAACTTCTCAAAAGCAGACTTCACTCTTCTTAAGACTGAGATGGTATCCTTTAAGCCCACTGGGCAAGTGGATACCACATCCCACAATGCCGAATCCTTCACAAATGCTTTCTATGGACATATCCAAGAATGCATGGATCATGCAATCCCAAATAAATCCAAGTCCCTCGCCAGCAAAGGCAAGCGTCCTGTCTGGTGGACCTCAGCCATTAACAAATTGTATAACAAAAAAAGGAAGCTACTGCACGTCAGAGCAAAATCCTATAAAGGGAAGACATCTCTGATCAACATTAGCAGAAAACTATGTTCTCTCATAAAAACATCCAAGGCCAACTTTGAGAGAAAAATTGCTAAGGACACTAAAGATAACCACAAAGCCTTCTTCAGCCATGTTAGAAACCTGAGCGGAAACCCTCAGATATGCTCAGAGTTAGTTCAAAATACACTGAACCCACAGATATTGCCAACATTCTGGCTGACAGGTTCAATGCAAATTTCTCCCCTCCCTCACCCCCAAAAGAAGAAATACTTATCCCAGCTGAATGTAATCTCCCTGTCATCTGAGATGTCCAAGTGAGAACTGCCCTCAACAAAGCTAAAAACACTGCATCAATGGGACCTGACGGTATCCCGGGTTGCGTGCTACGTGAACTCCAAGAGGAGCTAAACCCGCACATAAAAATGCTATTTAACCTTAGCCTTACTACAGGATATGTATCTGAATACTGGCGTACAGCAACAGTGGTCCCACTCCACAAAGGGGGTACCTTTTCAGACCCTGGGAACTACCGCCCCATAAACTTAACCAGCCTGGTCTGCAAAGCTATGGAAAGAATCATTATGGAACTCATAAACAGAGACATAGGGGAACTACAGACACTTGACCCCACCCAGTTCGGCTTTGTAAAGGGCAGATCCTGCCTTTTGAACCTGGTTGACTTTTTCGAAACAGTCAATAGAGCCATTGATGAGGGCAAAGCAGTCCATACTGCCTACCTGGACTTGGCTAAGGCCTTCGACACAATACCCCACTCAGGCATCATAGATAAGCTCAACAGCTTAAACGTAAACCCTTATGTCACTAGATGGGTTGCAAACTGGCTAGAGGACAGAACCAATAAAGTTAAAATCGCTGGAGCAATGTCAGACTCAAAGCCAGTCACAAGTGGTGTCCCACAGGGATCTGTCCTGGGACCCCTCTTGTTCAGCATTTATTTCTCAGATGTTAAAGCAAACATGGGAGGGTTTTGGCTGACAAAGTTCGCAGATGACTGCAAACTAGGCGCCATAGTCGATACACCAGCGGACACATACATCCTACAAAAAGGCCTCACAGAAACGGACAACTGGTGCCGGAGTCACGGCCTTAAACTAAATGCCAAAAAATGTATAGTCATCCCCTTTGGGAAAAACAAAGTACCCACAAATTATCACATAGACAGCAACCCACTGAGTACGGAAAAAGTAATCAGAGACCTAGGGACCCAAGTCGACAGTGACCTCTCATTTGACACCCACGTTGCCAAATTGGTTAGAAAAACATTCTACCTTGCACATCTCATCATGAAGGGATTCACATCCAGATCCAAGGATGTCATTGTACCCCTATACTCCTCCCTCATCAGACCCATGATTGAGTACAATGCCCCATTTGGTATGTACCTCACCCGGCATTTGCAACAGCTGGAGAGACCACAAAAGTACCTCACCAAGAGGATCAAGGGTCTCCAACATATGTCTTATTCTGCCAGACTAAAGAAACTTCAGCTCTATTCAGTAGCATACCACCTGCTCAGAGGTGATCTCTGCCTGACGTACAAGGCCATGTCCAATCAGGATCTGATGGACATGCTCCATCTCAAAAATCCAAATCCATCAGGACCACGAGAGCTAAAGACTTAAACCTTGGCACAAGTATGAATAGGACATGCTGGAGGGATAGATTCATAACCCAGAGGCTTCCCATGCTTTAGAACAAGATCCCAGTTCATATTAGGCAGAGCCCCTCACTGACTCTCTTCAAGAGAAATCTTGATGAGTGGATGGGAGATCGTAAGTTTACCCCAGGGGTCACATCTGTGTCACTACTAGACAGGGGCACAGTAAACTAATTCTATTATATAAGGGGACCTTCACTGTGTCACTACTAGACAGAGGCACAGTATTCTAAATTTATTCTGTACATTTTTGTACCATTTCATGGGGTGGCAAAAGCCACATCACTATGGCTAGGCTTACAAATGCCCCAGGGCAGATAGCCTAGTACTAAACTATGAAACTATGAAACTATTTGTTTATAGGAAGGCCAGGAATATTAGAAGTTTTGTTGAATTTAAACCTAGACCAGATGAGAAAAGCACTAAAAGATGAGAAACTAATTGTACATTTTGTATATTTATACAGCAAGGTGATAGTTTTTATTGCCCTTATTTAAAGAAGATCATTAAAACCAGTGCAGGGGGTGACTGTAATACTACAAAAGTAATTTACAGGGCACAGTGCAATGAATGTGATGCATTCTATGTGGGCAAGACTGTAAATAAACTCAAGCGTAGGATTTCATGTCATCTGTCAGAAATCCACTCTGGATGTAAAAATAATGCACTAGCCAAACACCTTTCCCTTCATAAAAGACACACAGGTTTTAAGTTCCAGATCCTGGATCGCATAGACATGGGTGATCTTGAAGAAGACTTCCCGAATATTCTGGAGAAACATGAACTGATGTGGCAATTAAAGCCAAACTCTTTTAGGAAGCCTGGACTAAATTACTACTGTTCAATAAAAGTGCCCCGGCACTTAGAAAATTGCCGCATTGTTTACATGACTAATTGTATTTTATTTTATTTTATTCTACAAATTGGTTTTAAATACCATTTTAAATCAGTTGAAATTTAAGTGTATATTTTGTTTCCATCGTCATACATACATTTTTTCTTCTTTTTATTTTTTTCTGGTTATTTTTTCCACTTTATTCAAAATGATGTGTAATAACAATACTAATTATACAATTATATATATTTTTATAGATTGTTTTTAGGGTTCTTGTACACAGACCTGAAGAAGTCTAGAAGCACAAAATCAATCTTTGTTAACAATAGGTTATGAAAATGGAAATTGATTTTTACATGCAAAATGTATATGTATATATTTATATATATTTTTGATTGCAAAATGAACTAAGGTTGATATATTTCCAGCCATGTAGTATATTGTCTTGGATAAAATCACAGACTTAATAATCTACTTAATAATCTGGTTAAATAACAGGTACCACATCATTATAATTTTTATTTAAAGTACATAAGGGTTATATATTATTATGACAGCTATTAGGAGCATATAATGGCAATGGTTAATGAATATTTACTTTCATTTGAAGTGATTGCTTTCATTTCTGAGGTAATTTTAATCTGATATGCACTCTTTTTATCATTATTATATTTATATGATCCCTGTTCCATTAACGATAGTTAAAGCAGCCTTCATCATTATTTTATTGTTAGTAGGGCTTTACTTTTTATCTATTCACCTTTTAGCCACATATCAAAGACAAATGATTAAAGTTTATATAAATTTTTTTTTTATAAGTTAATTTCTTAACAGTCAAATGGTGAGAGTTGTTGGATTTCCTTGCTTACCATTCACTAGCTTTTAACATTGTATTGTTACTTCTAGTTTTTTTCTATTCTAAACATACTGAAATCTTTCTACTGAAAGATTAATAGACAACGGGAACCTTATCTGTCATAATTATCGTATACCACATGATTTTAATGTTATAGTGTCACTTCTTACTTGCTCTTGTTGTAATATGCACATCATTCTCTATACACTATTTAAGAATGGCATCCATTCTACTTATAAAGATTCCAGCAACTTATACCTAATCAGTTTTAATAGAAATGCTTTTTTTTTACTAAATAGTTCATGAAACACCTTGAGATTGTTCATTTCTTCTTTTTTATGGTCTAATTCTAAACCAGCTCTTTTAGAATACTTAGTTGCACAATTGCCTCCTTTATAAGACATTTTTAGAGCTTCTTGGCATGGTTAGGAAACCTTTGAGAGTGGTCTAATGGAACTTTGTCTTTCCACCAGACTAAGAATTCTTTGGATTCCATGTTTGTGCATAGTAATTTCAATTTTTATGATTAATTTACTAGATACATTATGTTTCAGTTTTTTTTCTCTTACAGGCCTAATGTTAAATTATATGTTTCCATAATTTCAAACTGCAGTTTTTTGTTACATTGGTATCAACTTATAATTAAGTTCATTTATATATCCATGGGAAAGGGTTTTTGGATTATAATGATAGTAATTACACACATTTTACACTACCCTTTCTTACATGAATCTCAACAATGCTATCTCTAATGTATTTAAACATTAATGGACTAAATAATCCAAGGAAGAGGTCAAACTTACTAAAATATCTGAATATTAATAAAGCCCATATAGTTTTCCTGCAAGAAACACATTTTAAGTTTCTGAAAAAGAAGTCTGGCCCTCCAGTCACTATATCACCCTTGCTCATGCCCCATACAAGAGTAAAATGAGGGGGTAATGATCTTATGGAGGAAAAAGTGCTGTTGTCTCCCAAATTCTATATAAATATGAAGATCTGGAAGGACTTCTAACCATACTCACTCTAAGATTTAATAACAGAATCAAGACCCTAGTCAATATTTACTGGATCCCTGGAATGGGAGTAAAAACTACTAGAAAAAGTACAATTGTGTACACTTACCATAAATGTAGATGTTCGAGTGTATTCATTGTTGCAATCATTGCATTTGGGTAATCTGCTGGCAGGTTGTCCTCAATCGGCCTGAATTCCAAAGTCTTGGGTCCTGCGTTGGTTGCTGTCTTCTCTTCCATGATGTCAGGTTGTCAGGGGTATAAAACATGCAGCCGACACCATTTTCTTTAGTTTTTCTTGCCCCCGATGTCAGGTGCCCCCAAAAAGGTAGCAATATGATATATATATATATATATATATATATATATATATATATAAAAATATAAATATACATGCATCAATATAAACTTTGCCTTCATCTACAAGCAAATACACCACATAGGTTGTAGAAGATAGAGAAGGAAAGATAAACTTTAGAATGACAGGGGGATGGTGGGAGGGCAACCTGGACTGCAACAGTGAATACACTTGAACATCTAAATTTATGGTAATTGTACACAACTGTACTATGTTCTTCATGTTTCACTGTTGCAATCATTACATTTGGGTAGAATCCCAAAGCTATGGTTGGGAGGCTGGAGCTAAACAGCATTATTCACACCTAATGCTGTTTAGCTCCAGCCTCCCAAGGCTGCTGAAGCAGCTGCAGCTCTGGTGGAATGAAACCTAATGCCCTTGGGCACAGGTTTACCATGGTGTAAGTAGCAGAAATGGATGCAGTGGCTTATCCACTTTGAAATTGTCTGCTTTGAAATAGCCTTTCCTTCTGATCCTGCAGCATATGACACTAGTAATTGCTCAGTTTTTCTTAGAGCTTTAGTACTGCTCAAGTAGAATCTTAGCTGTCTGTGTACGTTCAAGGAATGCAGAATTCTCTCCCCTTTGTTCTGTGGATTTGGATAAAAAGTTGGCAGATGAATAGTTTGGTTAAGAGCCACACTGGAAGCTGAAGGAAGTATTAAAGTTGCCTTCCTATATAAAAGATTCTTTTGATTTTTTGAAGAAAATAGAGGGTTTAATATGGACAGAAGATATGTACTCCATAACAGCCGATGTAGTAAGCCTGTACACTAATATACAACATAGCTATGGCTTAGAGGCTATACAGCATTTTTTAGGAGACAACCCAAGAACACATTATATTAAGGAACTGATACATTTCTGTCTAATAAATAATATTTTTGAGTTTGATGGCAGCTTATATAGACAGAAAAAGGGAACAGCAATGGGGATGGTTTTTGCCCCAGTTTATGCCAACTTGTTCATGGGGTTGGTTGAAAATGTACATATCTATAAAAGTACATTCTTCAGGAAATATGTAATAAAATACTTCCAATTTATTGATGATTTGGTTTTTATTTGTAAAGGGGGAAATAATCAAGTATTGGCATTTATACAATATCTCAATGCCAATAATACGAGATTAAATTTGATGGAATTCAGACAGGCTTAGAAGTTAGTTTTTTAGATACAACATTAAAGGGTAAAGTGAGAACAAAAAATCATACTACAATACATAGGAAATTTGACAAATTAATTGGATATTGCATGCTAGTAGCTGCCATCCTAGTCATACATTGGCATCTATTCCTTATGGAGAAATGTTAAGAATAAAATGATTGTGCAGTGATGGAAAGGAAGCACGTCAAGAAGCTAGAAAAGTTGCAGCTTTGTTTGTAAATAGGGGTTACAGTCCAGAAGTGTTTAAAAGTTATTCTAAAATTTATGATAACAGATGAGCCAGGGTTCCAAAATCGGACAGGAAGAAAATTAAATTAAATAAAAACAATGAAGTTACAACTAATAATTTCTTGTTCTTTGTCTCAAAATATACCCTTTTTTCAGATAAATTTAATGAATTAGTTAAAGGGTATTGGAAACAAGTGAAAAACAGGTCCCTTCACTGTCTCAAATTGAATTGAGAATTTCTTGCCAGACGAGACAGAACTTGAAAGATTTTTTATTTCATAGCAAATATCTCAAACCGAAAGAAAAAAATTTTAAGAAATATGACAGAAATAGGAACTTTCCCTTGTGGAAAGTGTTCCATTTGCCAGTATATTACAACCAGAGTGGATAAAATAGAAGGGAAGAAATTTGATACATTAGGTACGTATACCTGTACAAGTAAAGGGGTAATTTATGCCATAAGTTGTTCGTGTAATAAATATTATATAGGGGAAACCAAGAGAAGTCTTGGTGAAAGAATAAAGGAACATGTTAGAGATGTTAGGAAAAATAAGGTTCTCAGTCCTGTAGCAGAACACTTTAATAGGGTACATAAAGGGGAAAGTAGAAAGTTTAAAAGTAACAGACTTAGAACAAGTGTCGCATCAGTATGGAAATGTGGAAATGTTGAAGCATACATTAAGGAGAAAGGAATCTATTTTCATCATTAAATATAATACTTTGCAACCCAATGGGTTGAATAAGGAATGTAATTGGCAAAGTTTTATCTAATGGTGTTTTTACTTTAAACACAATATGAATTGAATTTTAGTAATTTGTATGTAGTTGGTTAATTGAAGGCAATGTAATTAAGTCAAAGTATAAAATGTAAGATTTTTAGTAGCTGAGACTTTTACTCTGTAAAGGCTATTTGTGGCCAAGGTGCTAAAAGAATTTTATTGGGCATTAAATTGCGTTTGGTGAAAAGTAGAGCTGGTACTCACTGTTTTTTCCTTCCTTTTGTTGTTTGGACTAGTAATTGCTCAGTTTTTCTTAGAGCTTTATTTCTGCTCAAGTAGAATCTTAGCTGTCTGTGTACATCCAAGGAATGCAGAATTCTCTCCCCTTTGTTCTGCGGATTTGAATAAAAAGTTGGCAGATGAATAGTTTGGTTAAGAGCCACACTGGAAACCACCTTAGGCATAAAAGTATGATTTGTCCTCAGAGACACCCTGCCTGAGTGAAATATGATAAAAGGCTTTACAGCCAAGAGGGCCTATAGCTCTGAAACTCTTCTTGCTGATGTAATTGCTAGTAGCAGAGCTGTCTTCCATGATAAGGACTTTATGTCAGCGGCAGCAGCTGGTTCAAATGGAGGCAGGGTGAGCTTTTCCAACA
Organism: Protopterus annectens; assembly: GCF_019279795.1. NCBI lineage: Eukaryota > Metazoa > Chordata > Ceratodontiformes > Protopteridae > Protopterus > Protopterus annectens. The sequence continues at coordinate 132,336,135 of NC_056750.1, forward strand.
CATAATTGAGGTCACATGCAGATAGTAAAGGATGAGAAAAGATTGGTGGCTCTGTATTGTAATGAGCCGAAATGGCAGAGGCATGGATTTTGATTGATGAGAAAGATAGGCCTTTGTCAAGCATCTCAGTTACGTATTGTAATATCTGAGGAATATGTGGTACTGCTGCATCAGTTCCTTGTGCTTGATTCCAAGCACAGAATCTCTTCCATTTGTCAGCATACGATTTTCTATTACTAGGCCTTCTGGCTTCCAAAATGGCATCCATCACAGCTTTACTGAGAGGTGTCGTTTGTATGATTACATGATTAGCCATGCTGCCAGGTTCAGAGTCTGTAGTTGATTGTGCAGGATCTGATTGTTTTGCTGGGAAAGTAGTTGTGGTCTTTGAGGGAAGGTCCAAGCTGGGTATTGAGACAAGTTCCTTAGGCTTGGGTACCAGTATTGGCGGGGCCAGTCCGGGGAATTAATATCATCTTTGACTTCTCTTGTCTGACTTTTAGGAGGACCTTGGGTAGAAGAGGCAGAGGAGGAAAGGTATAACCTGATAGGTTTTTCCAACTGAAGGATAGGGCGTCCACTTTCCATGCTTGTCTGTGATAAGTCCTTGTGCAGAATCTTTTCAATTGATAATTTTGCAGAGAGGCAAATAGATCTATGTCTGGGCTCCCCCATTTCTCTGTTATCATGCTGAAGACTTGTGGATTTAGTTTCCACTCATGAGGATCCATAAGGTTTCTGCTTAAATTGTCTGCCAGAGTGTTTTGTTTTTCTGGCAGGAATTGAGTTTGAAGATGTATTTGGTAGGTCAAAGCTATGTCCCACTGTCCCATAGTGCCATGGCTAATCTGCAAAGGGGTATGAGTGTGTGCCCCCTTGCTTGTATATATATACCACATGACTGTGGTGTTGTCCGTCTTTATCAGTAGTTGTCCTGGATGAAGTAAGTTCTTGAAGGCTGTTAGGGCATTTTGAACAGCTAGCATCTCTTTCTGGTTGATATGTAGATGCATTTGCTTTAGTGCCCATATGCCCTGAATGCATCTTCCTGCCATGTGGGCCCCCCAGACATAATCTGTTCCATCTGTTGTTAAGGTTTGGCTGGCAGGGGGTAGAGTGAAGGGCCATCCCATGTTTTGGTGACAGGCCTTTGCCCACCATAGAAACTCCTGTAGCAGGCAGGGAATGAGAGGAATCATTGTTTCCAGACTGTGTGAATGTTGACTCCATAAACTTTTTAGGTACCATTGAAGTTTCCTCATATGTAGTCTTGCATATGGAATTAGCAAGATGCAGGATGCCATGAAGCCCAGAGCCTGCAGAATTTGTCTTGCAGAAGACTGGGTTTTTGTTGCCATCAGTTTGAAGTAAGTAGTCAGTTGCCTTTGTTTGTCTGGCGGGAGGTAAGCCATCTGGGCAGTTGTATTCAAGCTTGCACCCAGGAATGCTATCTTTTGAGAGGGTACCAGTTGTGATTTCTTTTCATTTATTGTGTACCCTAGGCATGTTAGAAGCCTTTTCACAAATGCCAGGTGCTGAAGAAGAGTATCCTTGTTCTCTGCTTGAATGAGACAGTCGTCCAAGTAAGGATATATCTGTATACTTCTTTGTCTGCAAAATGCAATTACTGGTGTCAGGCACTTGTAAAGACCCTGGGTGCAGTAGATAAGCCAAAGGGCAGTGCAGAGAATTGGTAATGCATTAAGCCAGCCTTGAATCTGAGGTATCTTCTGCACGACTGTCTTATTGGGACATGCAGGTATGCCTCTTTTAGGTCTAAAGTCACCAGCCAAGCTTTCTTGCCCAGCATAGGCAGAAGCTGCTGCAAAGTCAGCATTTTGAATTTTGGAATGTCCAGGTATGTGTTCAAAATTGATAAATCCAGTACTGGCCTCCAGTCCTTGCCCTTTCTGAGTAAAAAACTTGTCCTTTTTCCTGTTCTGGTACTGTCTGAATGGCCCCCATATCCATGAGGGACGTAACCTGTTTCTGTGCCTCTGCCCATTGATTTTTTTGGCAGATCTGGCCAACCATTTGCCATTGGCAGAGTGTGGAAATGGAATGTGTATCCCTGTGATACGATGTTTAGTGCCCACTTGTCCTGGGTTATTAACTGCTAATTTTGAGCAAAAAGTGCTAATTTTCCCCCTATGGGTGCTGCCAAAAGATAAGTGCTTCGTGTAGGCAGAGGGAAGTTATTGAGATTGCTTTCTGTAGGCTTGCACTTTATCTCCTTCAAATATGGAGGTGATTGCGCCCCATTGCTTTGACCTGTATGAGTCTTGTGCCTGGTATCTGAAACCCTTAGGGTGTCTGGATTTGCCCCTTTGAGCTCTGTCTGACACAGGAAAGGATCATTTTTTGTAGGCCAGTGTCTACTGAATCTTGGTTGCTGCACTTGTAAGAAGTCTTTAACAGTTTGCATAGACTTAGCTTTGTCTTCCATTTTCTTTAAAACCACATTTGCCTTAATACCAAACAGAGAGTCATGCTGTAAAGGTGCATCTAGCAATTTAGCTTTAACATGGTCAGGCAAATTTTGTTCTTTTAACCAAGCATGCCTCCTAATCACAGATCCAGTAACTGTGGCCCTTCAAGGGGCCTCTAAAGAATCAAAACCACATTGCAAAGTATGCTTTCCAACCTGTTCAGCTGCATGCAATAATTCCTGCAATTCTTTATTTTCTGCACATTCTGAAATCAACATCATTTTCTGTTTCAGCAATCCCATAACATGTTGTTGGTACTTAAGCATATGAAATTGACAGTTTAAAGCCCTGATTGCCAAGGTTGCAGATGTATAAACCTTTTTTCACCATCTGTCCAGTTGAATCTCTGTCAGAGGGGGTAGGATTTTTTGCTGTTGAGGCCTTAACTCCATTTGGACCCTGTGAAATAGTTTCAGGATCAGCAGCAGGGTTTCTAAATAAAAATTTATGGGAGTCAGGGACCCTGTAATATCTGTCAGGCTTACTGGGAGCCAGAGGTAAGGAGTCAGGGGTAAGGCTTGACTCCGAAAACACATCATCCACAATGTCTAAAACGGGGAATGGCTAAAGGCTTGTGCTGAGGGAGAAGAAGGAAATCCCTGAGCCTCTTTTTTGATTCTGAGAATTCTTGACTCTCTCAGTGAAAATGCTCCCTCAAAGTATGCAAGGTTTCTCCAAATGAATATTCCTCAGGAGGAGATGCAGATGGAATAGACTCCTCAGCATCAGAATCCTCATAGGGAGGTAAAGATAATTCCTGATCAGAAAAGGAATCAGAAGAAATAGAAACCTGATCTGAAGATTCATAATCAGTGTCTTGCCTAGGCCTCTTATATGGGGGGGATGGGTACCCCTGATCAAGGTAATAAGGTCTTCAGCAATTTTGATCATCTGTTTTTTAGGCGTAGAGGCCTGTGCATGTGACTCAGGCATAATTTTTTTAATTTTAGAAGTTGCTTTTGTCTTTGATTTTGCAGCTGTTATCGGTTTGATATACAAATGTTGAGGTCTGAATACACCTTCAGAAGCCGGTGCCTACTCAGCGGCTCTGGACCCATCTGAGGGAGATACATCCGTCGGTCCAATACCTTGAGAATCTTGTGGCATGCCAGACTCCACATGGGTGTCGGTACAGGCCTGTGGCTCGAAGGTAGTGGGTATTAGGGGCTGCGAATGCACCTCACTGAGTACCGGTGAACCGGCAACTGGCTTAGAAGAAGCTTTGTCATCGGTTTTGGATTTCAACTGCCTTTCTCTGTCCTTTTCTTTGCGTTTTTTATGTACTCCGGTAGTCAGATTGCTATCCAATGACATTTCTGGGTAGTTAAATCTGTTTCCAAAATACTCGGATGCAAAAATATACTGACGCTTAATAGTGCGTTGGTTAAATCTAGCACAAAACCGACAGCCAGGCACATTGTGATCAGAGCCTAGGCAAGGAATACAGTATAAATGGAAATCCTTATGAGGTATTTGCTTTCCACATGTAATACAATTATTAACTTTTTCTGACATCGGTAAAAAGCAAGAAAAAAGTTTCCCCAATGGGGTACTTAGCTTTAGTGAAGACTTTGGTTCTGAAACTCAAACTCGAATATTTCAGTAGTCGGCCGACCGGCACTTGTGAAATGCTTCTGCTTCAGGCACCACGCGGCAAGAAAGCCTAAACAAAATGGTGTCAGCTGCATGTTTTATACCCCTGACAACCTGACGTCATGGAAGAGAAAACAGCAACTGACGCAGGACCCAAGACTTTGGAATTCAGGCTGACTGAGGGCAACTTGCCAGCAGATTACCCAAATGTGTAAAAATGTGTAGAAACAGGCAACCTGATGTCCAGATAGTCAATACTAACCACAGGAAACAAAGTCCAAGTTTCTTCTTTAACGTAAAAGTATTTTATTTTTCAAAAAGACAACGTTTTCGCCGTGACCCCTGTCACAGCTTCCTCAGAAGAAGACAAGTAAAACAGCTAAACTGGTCTGTTCAAATACTCAGTTAACAGGAAGTGACAAATAATTGCACTTCCTGCACTAATTTGACTCAATAAAAATAATGAATAAAATCATGAATAATCATAAAACTCCATTGAATTATCTATAAATATTGTATGATAAAAGACAACATAAAAATGTTCTTACTAGTGCATTTACATTAACATTGTAAAAAATTATGCATTAAACACACAAAATAATGTACATATAGGCATTACCTAAAGTAGCTCCTTAGTTTAAGAACACATGAAATGTTACAGTTCTCATTGAGGCCATCTAGCCTAAATGCATCTAAATTCAACTGCCATAAAAGTTCGACACACTCAAGAACTATCTGAAAGGGGCCTCCCCTATCGGTTAAAGGTACTTGATCAATACCCATAAAACAAAAAGAGTGGTCAGGGTTACTGCTAACATGTTTTGCTAAGGCATTCTCTAAAAGAGGTTTTTTTATGGCATAAAGGTGCTGGTATATTCTCTTTTAGTTTACGATTGGTTTTTCCTATGTAAAAGGAAGGGCAGGAATTACACAAAGCAATGTACACCACTGACTTTGAATCACAAGTAATCCTCTGCTTAATGTTGTATTTTTATTCCTAACTATAAAGGAATTTCCAGTTCTCATCACTTTACACATGTTGCAGCATCCACATTTAAATGAACCTCTAGGTCTTATGTGACCATAAGTGTTAGAAGTATGCTGTAAAAGTTCTTTCAAATTATTACTTCTCCTGTAAATTACATAGGGCGCTGACCCTAACTTGTCAATCAAGTTAACGGAATTAATAACTAGTGGCCAGTTTGTAAGATAATGGCCCAAATTCCTGTTGAATTCAAGTTAAATTGGGTTATAAAACTTAAAGAAAAGTTTCTCTGCTGATTTAGTAAGGAATTTTGGTGTGCTAATTCATTATCATTAGTAGACCTACCTACATTAGATTGATCAAGTAGTGGTTTATACAACCCCTTTGTTCTTTTAGTGTCAACTTCATTTATAAGCCCTTCTAAAAGAGGGACAGGGTATCCGCGGTTTATAAACATACCTTTCAAAAATTGGCACTCAGCTTTAAAATCGCTGTAAGTGCTACACATCCTGCCTGCACGCACCAGTTGTCCTTTGACAATAGATTTTTTTCTGCCTAGGTGGATGTAGACTAGTGTAGTGCAGGAAAGAGTTGCAACGTCTGTTTCCTGAAAATGCCAGACAAATAAATCTCTTCATCTACTTCTTTAGTTAGTCTCACGTCTAAGTAGTCTGTTTCTATTGTTGAAAACCTATAAGTAAATTTTAACCATTGTGTAGAATTGTTCAAATAGTCTACAAAGAGTTTTGCTTCAACTTCATTCCCTTTAAAAGGATAAATATGTCGTCCAAAACCTAGTGTAATATTTTATCTTCTGCATTACAGTTTCATTAGATAGTATATAAAGGTTTTCCCAAAGGCTACAAACAGGTTAGCCACACTGGCTCAAGGGGAGCCCATGGCTATTCCACATTTTGTAAATAGAATTTATGTTCAAAAACAAAAAGTTTGATGACAGTACTATGCTCAACAGTTCTGTTACAACGTCAATCTCCACTTGTGGTGCATTTAAGTCTTTAAGAAGCAGTTGAATCCATTCAACTGCCTCATTGTGAGGATGGATGTATATAAATCAATGACATCCACAGTTAAAAAGTTACACTCAAGGTCAAACTTAATACTGTTGATATCACGTAAGAAAGACCAGGAGTCTTTGCAAATAGTAGGTATTTTCTTTACATATTTTGATAGAATACTATCTATCAATTTTGAACAGGGTAGGTCATAGAAGACCTACCATCTATTAATGCCCTCATGGGAGGATTCTTTTGGTCTTTGTGTATCTTGGGTATTCCGAACATTACAGGCAACTTTGGCTGAATAATGTCAATATAGTTGTATGTCTCTAAGTCTATTTTGCCTGCTAGAAAAGGTCACGGAAATACCCAGATGCGACCTTGAACAACATTAATCTCATTAAGGGAAGAAGTAACATAGGCATCAGATGATAACACTTGCATCATTTTTTTCTGTGTATTGAACGTTGTCGAACACTACCAAGCCCCTCCTTTGTCAGGTTTCAAAACCTGACAGTTAAAGAGCCCAGGTTTTTAGCCATTCACGTTGTGCAAGTGAAATATTCATCTCATTCAAAGTACTACTTGATTTTTGTGTAGAAAACAGATGTCTTATATCTAATTCACACATTTGTTCAAATAGTAATAAATTTTGTTGTGTAGGAGGGTTAAAACGCTAGTCAGTTTCAATTTGTCATTAACATTTGTTGTTTCATTGTTAAAATATAATTTTAAATTTAACTTATGTATGTAGCATTTCAGATCAATCAAAACTTTAGCTAAACTTCCATAGGTACTTGGAATAAAAGTGTATCCAAGAGCTAACAATTCAACTAAGTCAGAATCTAGTTCCAAAGATGAAAAGTTATAGATAGTAAAGTCTTTCCTTATGTTAGTATATATAACAGGGCCTTGCAAAAATCCTCGGACCTGTGGGAGAAACATTGTCTGTTAACGCTTCCTCCAATACACATTCCCCTTGTTTCTTCTGTTGATTCCTAAAAAACTTTATCATTAGGGAGCTCTAAAGGAACCTGCTTATTCTGGTCAGTTCTCCCTGGTCCTCTTTGGTTCTTATAATTGTAGTTAACAGCAGTGGACCCTTTTAACCTATTACTTCTTCTAACTTCCTGTCTAGGTGTATTAGTAAGGTGTTCACCATTTTCACCTTCCAACGAAATTAATTCAGCATTAACAGAAGTAGAAGGCCCATTTAAACCAACAGTATTGGACCCTGCACTTGGAATGTTCAAATGGGAATATGCTTGGTTAGAAAAATAAGCTGTTCTATCCCTTACTAACTTCTTATTTTTGTTAATTTTAATTTAAGTAACAATGCATCAATGCTAGAAAAAATACGGTCGTAGTCATATTTAAACTGCAAAAAGAAGTATTAATTTTGATTTCTTCATCCAAAACATTCACTTCAGAAATAAGAGACAAGATATGCATATCATAATGTTTAACTATCACGTTTAGCAATTGCAACCCCTGTTCCTGAAACAAACATTTCAATTCTGAAAAATACACTTGGTCCAACAGTAGTCCAGAAGGAGTGAAGTTGTTCCTAAGGCCTTTTGGAACCAGTTTCTCATTTAAACATTGCCTAAAATAAGCAGCTTCCAGCTGCAGTTTTTTTAATTTAAGCAACTTAATGTCAAGTACCTTTAAACGGTCACTAAACCAGTTGTTGTCGTTTTCTTGAACAGGAAAAGAGCTGGCAGTTGACCCAGTGTTAGCGCCTGACAAAAACGAAAATGGGTTCTCTTTATTAATCCAGTCGTTCAAGGTTCGGCGTCCCTCCACTGGCTCCGTCCTATGCTCCTCATTTAAGTTAGATGCTGGTGGTGTAATTGGATTAGCATTAGTTCCTACAGCATGACTAGTAGAAGGGATCCGAAGATGCATGGAGTTGAAGGAAACAAGTCCGCTTCCCTACTGGTAGAAGTAGCGTTTTGAACAACAGAACTTCCTGCCTGTTGTTTATTTGGTCGAGGAGGCAGTCCTCTAAGCTGTTGTGCTGCAGGAAGTAACGTAGCAGATCCTTCCGAGTCAGAAACTGAAACAACATTCTGGTTTGCAATAGTTTCAGACTTTTCTTTTCTGTAAAAGTTGGAAGTTGCTCTAAAACATCCATACGAACATGTAAAGCTTCCAATTTTGTGAGATGGAAGCCAATAAAGAGAATAAGTCTGTTTCACTTGATTTTTCAAAAGTAGCTGTTAGACAAAGGTTAGGACTAACAGGACTGGCAGGAGTGCCTGAATCCATGGCAATCAACAAACAGTCAAAATGAGCAAACAAACTTGTAAAATGTGTAGAAACAGGCAACCTGATGTCCAGATAGTCAATACTAACCACAGGAAACAAAGTCCAAGTTTCTTCTTTAACGTAAAAGTATTTTATTTTTCAAAGATAACGTTTTCGGACCCCTGTCACAGCTTCCTCAGAAGAAGACAAGTAAAACAGCTAAACTGGTCTGTTCAAATACTCAGTTAACAGGAAGTGACAAATAATTGCACTTCCTGCACTAATTTGACTCAATAAAAATAATGAATAAAATCATGAATAATCATAAAACTCCATTGAATTATCTATAAATATTGTATGATAAAAGACAACATAAAAATGTTCTTACTAGTGCATTTACATTAACATTGTAAAAAATTATGCATTAAACACACAAAATAATGTACATATAGGCATTACCTAAAGTAGCTCCTAAGGAGCATAGGACGGAGCCAGTGGAGGGACGCCGAACCTTGAACGACTGGATTAATAAAGAGAACCCGTTTTCGTTTTTGTCAGGCGCTAACACTGGGTCAACTGCCAGCTCTTTTCCTGTTCAAGAAAACGACAACAACTGGTTTAGTGACCGTTTAAAGGTACTTGACATTAAGTTGCTTAAATTAAAAAAACTGCAGCTGGAAGCTGCTTATTTTAGGCAATGTTTAAATGAGAAACTGGTTCCAAAAGGCCTTAGGAACAACTTCACTCCTTCTGGACTACTGTTGGACCAAGTGTATTTTTCAGAATTGAAATGTTTGTTTCAGGAACAGGGGTTGCAATTGCTAAACGTGATAGTTAAACATTATGATATGCATATCTTGTCTCTTATTTCTGAAGTGAATGTTTTGGATGAAGAAATCAAAATTAATACTTCTTTTTTGCAGTTTAAATATGACTACGACCGTATTTTTTCTAGCATTGATGCATTGTTACTTAAATTAAAAATTAACAAAAATAAGAAGTTAGTAAGGATAGAACAGCTTATTTTTCTAACCAAGCATATTCCCATTTGAACATTCCAAGTGCAGGGTCCAATACTGTTGGTTTAAATGGGCCTTCTACTTCTGTTAATGCTGAATTAATTTCGTTGGAAGGTGAAAATGGTGAACACCTTACTAATACACCTAGACAGGAAGTTAGAAGAAGTAATAGGTTAAAAGGGTCCACTGCTGTTAACTACAATTATAAGAACCAAAGAGGACCAGGGAGAACTGACCAGAATAAGCAGGTTCCTTTAGAGCTCCCTAATGATAAAGTTTTTTTAGGGAATCAACAGAAGAAACAAGGGGGGAATGTGTATTGGAGGAAACGTTAACAGACAATGTTTCTCCCACAGGTCCGAGGGATTTTTTGCAAGGCCCTGTTATATATACTAACATAAGGAAAGACTTTACTATCTATAACTTTTCATCTTTGGAACTAGATTCTGACTTAGTTGAATTGTTAGCTCTTGGATACACTTTTATTCCAAGTACCTATGGAAGTTTAGCTAAAGTTTTGATTGATCTGAAATGCTACATACGCAAGTTAAATTTAAAATTATATTTTAACAATGAAACAACAAATGTTAATGACAAATTGAAACTGACTAGCGTTTTTAACCCTCCTACACAACAAAAATTTATTACTATTTGAACAAATGTGTGAATTAGATATAAGACATCTGTTTTCTACACAAAAATCAAGTAGTACTTTGAATGAGATGAATATTTCACTTGCACAACGTGAATGGCTAAAAACCTGGGTCTTTAACTGTCAGGTTTTTGAAACCTGACAAAGGAGGGGCTTGGTAGTGTTCGACAACGCTCAATACACAGAAAAATGATGCAAGTGTTATCATCTGATGCCTATGTTACTTCTTCCCTTAATGAGATTAATGTTGTTCAAGGTCGCACCGTGGGTATTTCCGTGACATTTTCCTAGCAGGCAAAATAGACTTAGAGACATACAACTATATTGACATTATTCAGCCAAAGTTGCCTGTAATGTTCGGAATACCCAAGATACACAAAGACCAAAAGAATCCTCCCATGAGGGCATTAATAGATGGTAGGTCTTCTATGACCTACCCTGTTCAAAATTGATAGATAGTATTCTATCAAAATATGTAAAGAAAATACCTACTATTTGCAAAGACTCCTGGTCTTTCTTACGTGATATCAACAGTATTAAGTTTGACCTTGAGTGTAACTTTTAACTGTGGATGTCATTGATTTATATACATCCATCCTCATAATGAGGCAGTTGAATGGATTCAACTGCTTCTTAAAGACTTAAATGCACCACAAGTGGAGATTGACGTTGTAACAGAACTGTTGAGCATAGTACTGTCATCAAACTTTTTGTTTTGAACATAAATTCTATTTACAAAAATGTGGAATAGCCATGGGCTCTTGGAGCCAGTGTGGCTAACCTGTTTGTAGCCTTTGGGAAAACCTTTATATACTATCTAATGAAACTGTAATGCAGAAGATAAAATATTACACTAGGTTTTGGACGACATATTTATCCTTTTAAAGGGAATGAAGTTGAAGCAAAACTCTTTGTAGACTATTTGAACAATTCTACACAATGGTTAAAATTTACTTATAGGTTTTCAACAATAGAAACAGACTACTTAGACGTGAGACTAACTAAAGAAGTAGATGAAGAGATTTATTTGTCTGGCATTTTCAGGAAACAGACGTACTGCAACTCTTTCCTGCACTATACTAGTCTACATCCACCTAGGCAGAAAAAATCTATTGTCAAAGGACAACTGGTACGTGCAGGCAGGATGTGTAGCACTTACAGCGATTTTAAAGCTGAGTGCCAATTTTGAAAGGTATGTTTATAAACCGCGGATACCCTGTCCCTCTTTTAGAAGGGCTTATAAATGAAGTTGACACTAAAAGAACAAAGGGGTTGTATAAACCACTACTTGATCAATCTAATGTAGGTAGGTCTACTAATGATAATGAATTAGCACACCAAAATTCCTTACTAAATCAGCAGAGAAACTTTTCTTTAAGTTTTATAACCCAATTTAACTTGAATTCAACAGGAATTTGGGCCATTATCTTAAAAACTGGCCACTAGTTATTAATTCCGTTAACTTGATTGACAAGTTAGGTCAGCCCTATGTAATTTACAGGAGAAGTAATAATTTGAAAGAACTTTTACAGCATACTTCTAACACTTATGGTCACATAAGACCTAGAGGTTCATTTAAATGTGGATGCTGCAACATGTAAAGTGATGAGAACTGGAAATTCCTTTATAGTTAGGAATAAAAATACAACATTAAGCAGAGGATTACTTGTGATTCAAAGTCAGTGGTGTACATTGCTTTGTGTAATTCCTGCCCTTCCTTTTACATAGGAAAAACCAATCGTAAACTAAAAGAGAGAATATACCAGCACCTTTATGCCATAAAAACCTCTTTTAGAGAATGCCTTAGCAAAACATGTTAGCAGTAACCCTGACCACTCTTTTTGTTTTATGGGTATTGATCAAGTACCTTTAACCGATAGGGAGGCCCTTTCAGATAGTTCTTGAGTGTGTCGAACTTTTATGGCAGTTGAATTTAGATGCATTTAGGCTAGATGGCCTCAATGAGAACTGTAACATTTCATGTGTTCTTAAACTAAGGAGCTACTTTAGGTAATGCCTATATGTACATTATTTTGTGTGTTTAATGCATAATTTTTTACAATGTTAATGTAAATGCACTAGTAAGAACATTTTTATGTTGTCTTTTATCATACAATATTTATAGATAATTCAATGGAGTTTTATGATTATTCTTGATTTTATTCATTATTTTTATTGAGTCAAATTAGTGCAGGAAGTGCAATTATTTGTCACTTCCTGTTAACTGAGTATTTGAACAGACCAGTTTAGCTGTTTTACTTGTCTTCTTCTGAGGAAGCTGTGACAGGGGTCACGGCGAAAACGTTGTCTTTTTGAAAAATAAAATACTTTTACGTTAAAGAAGAAACTTGGACTTTGTTTCCTGTGGTTAGTATTGACTATCTGGACATCAGGTTGCCTGTTTCTACACATTTTTACAAGTTTGTTTGCTCATTTTTGACAGATTACCCAAATGTAATGACTGCAACAGTGAAACATGAAGAACATCATCTCAATCACATTACTAATGTATATACGGGTAACCTAATTATAGGTGGTGACTTTAACTGTATACTAGACAGTATTGATACTACTAATAAGTGCCCATTGAGGCTTACACCTATTGCAAGACTATTAAAAAAATGGGTTGAGATACTTAACTAACTTAACACATTTACTATTAAAGATTGCACCTGTTTGAAATATTCTCATACTGGCTACAGATTTAAAACAGACTAAAATAGAAAGAAATTTAGTTTCTAATAACCTAAAGCAAAAGGTTTTCATCCTTTGCAATTCTTACATACTCCATCACAGATCATAATACTCTTTCCCTAAAATGTTGTATCAATTATAGAATACTTATTCCTATAACCATAATACCAGCCTATGTAACAAAAATTAAGGACTTTAAGTCCTGGTTCACATCAGAGGTAAATTTTTTTAGAGACTAGTCTTATCCTAGAATCTAACATAATCATGGTATGGGATGCATTAAAAGCCTATCTTTATGATAAAATAATAGCATGGTTCAAAAGCAAGCAAAAATAAAATGGGACTTAGATTTATAAAACATTCAAGCTCAACTATTAAACATTAAATCTGATCCCTCTCAACTTACCCCTGATAAGACAAAAAAATGAGGAGCTTAATAAACAATATTCAGATATCCAATCTCACAAAATTAACTTGGCATTAGAAAGACTAAAATTAAACTCTTATGCATCATCTCCCAAACATATGCACAATTTATCAATGAGAACCAAAATACGCTCCAATTCAAATAACATAACTAAGTTACATGAAGGTTCTAATAAAACTGTTTCTGACTTAGGAGATATTTTAGATGCCTTCAAGTCTCATTATTTAAAAAAATTTCCAATAATTTATTTAATGAAAATATAAAATTAGATATTCCCTCAATCAGCTAAGGCTCCCTGAGAATCCAAATACAGTTATTGAAGCACAAATCTCACTAGAGGAAATTAAACAAAAAAATAAGCCCAACAAAGCCCCAGAATGGATAGTATAATCATTAAAATATATAAATTGTTCCCCACATCTGTATTGTCTTTCTTCCATAAAACTTTACTAGAAGTTCAATCACATGGCATTATACCACCTTCATGGAGATAATCTTTGGTTGCACCTATTATAAAAGGTAACAAAGACCCCCAATTTTGTAGTCCTTATAGACCCATATCACTATTAAATAATGATTATAAAATTTTATGTCCATCTTTGCAGATCGATTAAAGGTCCCACTAATGCAAATAATAAATGATAATAAATCAGGCTTCATACATGAAAGGTGCACATATGATAACATCCAAAGGACTTTAACACTTACTGAATATTTGAATAAGGAAAATAAAGAAGCACTAGTGATTAGTTTAGACATAGAAAAGACTTTTGATTCCAATAACTGGAAATATATGTTTGAAGTGTTATATTATTTTAACTTTCCCTCTTCTTTCATTTCTCTAATAATATATGTGTATATATATATATATATATATATATATATATATATATATATATATCTATACATACATATATATAAAATGTGTGTGTATATATATATATATATATATATATATATATATATATATACACACACACACACACACACACACACATATATATATATATATATATATATATATATATATATATATATCAAAACAATATAGGTTATGTTAAATTAGGTCCCTTTACATCTGAATATATTCAAATAACCAAAGGCACTAAGCAGAATGTCCCTTATCCCCTATTTTACTTGCATTAGTCATCAATATTTGCTACCTTTATTAGTGACAATCCAAAAATCATAAATATAAATATTTACAATCAGTATAATTTCAAGATAATGCTTTAGGCCAATTATATCTTGCTTACATTAAATAATTCACAATCTGTCTTATTAGAATTAGATTCTGTGATGAACCATTTTCACAAGATTTTGACTTTACATTTTAATAGATCAAAATCTAAATATATGCTTTTAAATAAGCAGGGAAATGTACAATCAGATAATCACCACATTATTGATGCAATTTCAGATTCTCTTGATTATCAAGGAATAACACTGTGTAATGCCACAGAAAACAGAAGTGAATATAGTTATAAAAATCTTATAAACTTAATAAATAAGCAAACAAATAGATGGAATACATTTTTCATCACATTTGAAGACAGGTTGCAATTAATAAAAATGACACTTTTACCAAAAATACTCTACATAGTTCTAGTTCTTAACTTTTCTTATAAAAATCAATACATTGAAAATACAAATAGTTTGGTTTCCCAAAATAAACAGAATAACTTTTTTACATCACATTAGATCTTGGGATCAAGTAGGAATCAAATTCCAGGAAATTTGAACATATATTAATGCATCCATACTTAGAGTTATTTTAAATTGGATTAATCCACATTATCACAAACAATTACATCATACCTAACTAATTAATGAAAATGCCCCTTAGCCAACCTTCTATTGAATGATCATTCTAATGCATTCTGGTACTTCTTATGCTATATTACCCAACACAATATTGCTAAGACCACAGACCTAAATTCATTAAATTATTATTTTAATTTCTTTAGAAAATGAATTAATGCTAATGCTGACATGAAGACTTGGTTTGAATTGTTATTTCCTTTTAAAATTACAATAAACATTCCTGATAAAATACATATTAATGTTCTACATAGCTGGGAATCCAAGACCTTTATATGTTGGTATCAATGCATGAATGATGCTAAAGTTTTAGACTCTCAATTTCTTTAAAACAGCATGATTTGCTTCCTCAAAATTGGTCAATTCTACAAAGTGTCTTAACTTATTCTCAAGATTTATGTATATTACTTAAAAACTCATCTTATCAAGAAAGACCAAAAATGATAACTCTCGTGTATAAAATTTTATATAATAGCTTCACTATAAATAATATTATTTCAAAACTATATAACATGATAATTGTTTATAAGACTACTGTAAATCAAAAACATTGGAAATTTATATTCAAAGACTGTTCTTTTAATTTCTGACATGATGAAAACAAAAAAAGTTGTTATCTGTAGATCAGTGTGTCTGTGTGTTTATGTGTGTGTGTGTGTGTGTGTGTACCTTTAAGAATCTATCCAAGGGCTTGCACTAAAGTATGAATATTGAGCATGTGCAAGCCTGACTGTCATTTTGTAGTTAGTTGTTGAGATGTGAACATGTATGTGTGTAAGCTCTGTCTGTCTGCGACATGCACTTAGTGGTAGCAGGCCATGAAGGGTTTACTGAATCTGCCCTTTGGTCTTATTTAACTAAAGTACTACAAATATACACATTTCCAACTAGTTTTAAAGTTTTTATTAATCACGTTCATCAAAATTAATTCACATATGTCAGACTAGTGTTTTTCATTTCTCAGTCAATTAAGATAAGCCGTGGTGGTACAGCAGTAGCATTGTTGCCTCACAGCAAGAGGTTCTCCTGTTCGATTCTCAGCTGGAGTACCTTCTGTGTGGAGTCTGCATGTCCTCCCAATGGTCGAGTGGCCTACGAAAGACATGTGTGAATGGGTGTGCCTTTGCTGAAGGTTGGGTGTTGGGCTGGCAACTCGGCACCATAAAAATTGACTGCCAATCATTAGCGGACTGGAGTTCCACTGTGGTGACCCCTAACCGGGAAAAGCCAAAAAGACAAACAACAAGTGGCACAAAACAAGGTTGTCCTTCGTATTCTTTATTATTTGCTTTGGCTCTTAAGAGTTTAGCCACTTATATAAAATGTAATGATATAGTAGGATTTAAAATAAATAATCAATATACTTCTAAAATTCAGTTATTTGCCACTTATATACTACTGACAACAGGTAATACTGATTCTTCACTGACAAATATAAAATGTTCATTAAACTAGTTTGAACTGATATCAGGTCTAAATCTCAATCAGATTAAAACTAACACCTCATTAATCAACACATAGCTATGTTGTTTGATGAAAACTAATAGTGAATTTAAATGGGATAGTAAAAGATTCAATATTTAAGGGTTACTCTTACATGCAGTTATAAATTAATAGCAATAATAAATTATATAAGCAGATTGCAGACAATAGTAGAACGATAATAAATAATTGGAATAAGTTATTATTTTTATGGAAGATAGATTGAGTTTAGCTAAAATGGTTACCTTACCCCAAATACTATAAATTATACAGATAACTAAATTAGTTCTTTCTAAGTAACAAATTGAACAATTTAATAACACTTTTCTGAAATTCTTAGGGCACACTAACAAGCCTACAAAAGTCTTGAGACATCATGTAGGAGAATGGAAAGATGATGGGATAGGATTTCCTGACCTACGAATATATATGATAACCATAGTTTTTTTTAAAACAATTGCTTTATGGTTAAATTATGATTACTCAGCCAACTTAAAAAAATGCATGAAACCATTTGGTTAAGTAAGGTAAAAGAAATGTAACTATACAATGTGTACGCATCTTAAGTAATAGTATGAAGTGGCTGTTAAAAGAAATATTTATTGTAAAATATTAGTAATCATAATCCAACAGATTATGCTCACATAAACAACATAGTAAAACATTCAAAAATTGTATATAGAAATATCCTGAGACAAATCCATAGCATTCCCATTATTTTCAGTAGCATTTACACCAGAACATATAAAAAGCCCAAATGCATAACAAACACATAAATAAATGTTAAGCTTAAAAAACAGTGATTTGATCTTTTCGAATCAAATGATAAGAGAGACTAAAGTGCTTAACACAAACTATTTAAGGGGCAAATATGATCTAGAAATGGTATGCTGTGGTAAGGATAAAAAACATTTTTAATCTCTAAAGATGATGGCATGTCATATAAACTTAAAAAGGAATATTTGGCCATTCTTGATTTCCTAAATAACCTCAGAACAAGTGGTGAGATAGTGGCATATTTATCAAAATATACAAAATAATTAAGAACTATACATTTTGTATCAATGAAAACTAATGTGATTATATTCTTCTAATATGCTGCTCACCTTTAACCACGGTATATAAAAATGATTTTAAAAGCCTCAAAAATCTACATCATCTGTATTTTGGAGATACTGTCTTGGAAATTTCTATAGAGATCATTTTTCACGTCGCATAGAATTGAAAGTATATACAAAAACTTAAGTTATTTGATGTTGGAGGAATGAATCCATAATCAAAACAAGCTGGTAGCATATGATTTATGATTTCAATGTTCAACAACCATTTTGAGGGAATAACCCAATGGTTCCTGCAAACATTTTGGTTTGATAAATTTATATTAGCTAAACTTTTAATGTTATTTAATCCTCCAATTTCCAGATAAGTATCTAATTTCAAATCCAACTTTATAAATACTGTTACTACTGTATGTCAAAAAGAAAAATCTTCATTTAAAATGAAAACAAATAAAATAACAAAATATAATTATTGGATAAAATTGACCTTACTGATACAGAAATATTACTCTGTGTTATAAGATTAGGTTATACTGAACAGCTGTTAACTGGGTCTTGCTCATTTATATAGTGACAATCAATGTATAGACTTATATTGATGTTTATTATTTGTTTTTTTTTTTTATTTTAGTGTGTTTGCTCCTGTGTATAAAATTTAAATAAAAAGTTTTCAACAAACCTACTTGCTACCACTCACACAAAGGGAATGTGCTCTAATTCGCACTACTTAAGTGTTATTCAGCTACTTTAGGCCACCTGACTCTATTAAAGTGTCTAAATCTACCAGAGGTCTAACGTTAACACTTAAATTCCCACCCAGTTCCTAACCTAAGTCCTCACTCCCTAACCTTAAAACTCCCCTTCCCCTACAGAAACCTAAAATCCTTGATCACTTTCAAACCTAAAATCTTAATCCCCTCCATACATCTAATTTCCCTAATTGTTTCCTAATCCTAAACTTCCCTCCCACTCCTTAACCTTAAAACTCCCTTCCCACTCCCTAAACATAAGCTATACATCTTGCTCCACATCCTTAAAATCCTCTTCCAGCTCCTGTCTTATAGATTCTGCCCTTAACTCATTTGAACTTGAATAATATGCTTGGGTAAAGTGCAGCAGCATATTCAATTTCGGAAGCCCTTACTAGCTACAAGAAGCTCACATGCCTGGCATTCAGAGAGTGGTCTTCAAGTGCCTGAGACTTGAATGCTTGTAGCACAACCACAAACATTATATAAAGGAAAATTTAACTGGGCATATGCACTTACAAAAGCATGACCTGTACTTTATTCAGTAGAAAGGACAGAGCAGATGGGATGTGTGGTGTTTATCTGTTAGAATCTCTGTCTGTCATTTCTTCATTTACTAGTACATATGTGTTTACTAAATTTGTTGACAGTGAATATCTTAAGATAATACTATTACTACTACAACTACTACTACTTCTACAACAACTACTACTAATACTAATAATAATAATAATAATAATCAATGTTTCCAGCAACCCTTGCAATCTCAAAACTGTATATTAACAAAATTTTAGTGTTTTAATGCTCTGATTCAGTTTAAATTCCAACTTCTGTGGATCTTGTTAATAATATCTAAAAAAATGACTCCAAGGAATTGGTTATGTCTTCTTTTACATAATTTCGAAAATACTGTCACTGTTGTGTGTCAAAAAGAAATGTTGGCTGTTAAGTAACCAAATAAAATAATCACTGAATATAATTACAGGGCAAAACTGAACTTATTAAAAGAGAAACATTAATCTATGCTCTGAGCTAAGCTTATATTGCATCACTGTTTAATGACTCTTGTTAATGTGTAGAGTAAGAATTGATGTAGGCAGTTATGTATTTAGTTATTTCTTTTATTAGGTTATGTAGTTTGTTCCTGTATATAACATTTTAATAAAAATATTATATAATAAAACACTGGGGGAGAATAAGCAGCAAAAAAACAAGACCTGTAGATTACCAGGTAGAAAGGGTAGAGTAGACAGGATGTGTGGGCTCTATCTGATGTCAGAGTCTCCATCAGTCATCTTTTTATTTGTTAAATGTTTGGTTATTTAATTTAACTGTGAATAATAATAATAATAATAATAATGTCATTCATCATTTACTGCAATCATTGTGGTCTGATAAATGAACTTTTAGTGTTGTTTAATGCTATAATTACTAGATATGTACTCAGGTTTCATTTCCAACTACTGAGGAGCTTAATAATAGCCAGAAAATGTCTACAAAGAATTGGACAATATGGTTATATCTTCATTTATAGAATTTTTAAAATCTGACACAGTTGTATGTCAAAATGAGATGTCTACTATTAAGAAGAAAACAAATAAAATAACCATAGAATATAATTACTGGGTAAAATTGAACTTATAATAGAGAAATATTATTTTATGCTCTATGATCAAGGAGCTTAATAATAGCCAGAAAATGTCTACAAAGAATTGGACAATATGGTTATATCTTCATTTATAGAATTTTTAAAATCTGACACAGTTGTATGTCAAAATGAGATGTCTACTATTAAGAAGAAAACAAATAAAATAACCATAGAATATAATTACTGGGTAAAATTGAACTTATAATAGAGAAATATTATTTTATGCTCTATGATCAAGGAGCTTAATAATAGCCAGAAAATGTCTACAAAGAATTGGACAATATGGTTATATCTTCATTTATAGAATTTTTAAAATCTGACACAGTTGTATGTCAAAATGAGATGTCTACTATTAAGAAGAAAACAAATAAAATAACCATAGAATATAATTACTGGGTAAAATTGAACTTATAATAGAGAAATATTATTTTATGCTCTATGATCAAGGAGCTTAATAATAGCCAGAAAATGTCTACAAAGAATTGGACAATATGGTTATATCTTCATTTATAGAATTTTTAAAATCTGACACAGTTGTATGTCAAAATGAGATGTCTACTATTAAGAAGAAAACAAATAAAATAACCATAGAATATAATTACTGGGTAAAATTGAACTTATAATAGAGAAATATTATTTTATGCTCTATGATCAAGGAGCTTAATAATAGCCAGAAAATGGCTACAAAGAATTGGACAATATGGTTATATCTTCATTTATAGAATTTTTTAAATCTGACACAGTTGTATGTCAAAATGAGATGTCTGCTATTAAGAAGAAAACAAATAAAATAACCACAGAATATAACTACTGGGTAAAATTGAACTTATAATAGAGAAATATTATTCTATGCTCTATGATCAATTTATACTGTATGAATGTTTAATGAATGTTACTAATGTATATGGCAACTTGAAAGGGCAGAGTAGATGGCATGTGTGGTCTTTTATCTGCTGTCAGAATCTCAGTCATATTTTATTTGTTATAAATTTGTTTATTTATTACATTTGTTAACTGTGAATATCTATCTGGTATGTCCCATTTTCGGTAGAGTTCAAAGAGGAAAAGTTGTATTGTAAAAGAAACAACATTAAGGAATTAAGTACAAACACACTAACAATGATAACAAATATATAGCATAGCATTCTGCAACACAAAACTAAATAAGTAAAGTACACACATCACTAAAACTGCATATAACTGTGGGTAAATTGGATGACCCCCCCTCTATTACATAATAAGCTAAATTAGTCTACAAATTACATAGCAATGTATACTGTGGTGTCCAGAGAGTATGTGTGTATATATATATATATATATATATATATATATATATATATATATATGTATTCTGTGAACTTGCTTTATATGTTGCATATGCTTACCAAATCAAGGGGTGTGTACAGACTAACACAACACTAAATATAAAAAAAAATGTGAATAAGGATGAAAAAAACAAAAAACAAAATATGCATTGTAGCTGAGATGGTACAACTGCATGCCTGAAGAGCAGATCACCAAGACAGCACAATCTGCACACAGTGAGAAATAGATGTACATAATACTGAGTTAGCTGCAGTAGCAATATGGGGATAAGATCAGTAGTGAATGTTCAGACTCGCTAACTTATGCCAGCTGTCAGAATGATGAGGAAATGTGTGAGGAATGAAGGTGAGGGAGACTACCACTCAACAGAAAATAGACATCAGGTGAAGAGGAAGAGAAGGAAAACACCATACGGCTAATCGGAAAGGAGAATGACAAGTCAAGGTTTAAGTAACACCACACTGGACTTTCCACTATAACTTAAGATTTTTTTCCAGGTTCCACGATGTAGCTGAGTTGATAGGAGATATGAAAGTAACATGACAGCAACAGAGCAATGTATGTCACCAAATGTATTCTGTTTGGGGAATAATAACCAATTTAGCAACAGATGACCTAAGTTCACACTGAATGATTCTTCATGCAACATTTGAATGACAGTGGGTCAGAAAAATGTAAAGTTTATTAGCAAATGTTTCCCTCCACTAGAGCTCTTTTGAATGTGTACCTTTAACTCCCAGTGGGTGTGGCTTCAGCCTTTAAAAAATGAAGTTATCAGCTCACAGTTCTAACAAATACTAATTGAGAGGTCATACCTCAGTACAGTTCAGTTTGCCATCATGTATGCTTCAAGATAAAATATGCTGATACCTTGTATGCAGCATGGTTTTGGAATTATTAATGCAAATATAAACAGGCAATATTTGACACCTAGAGGCACAGTAGGAGGTAAATGCAGAAATGCCTGGAGACGTCACTCAGCTGTAATGTTACAGGTGTTTGTTCATGGTCAAATTCTAAGCAGTACAGATTTTTTTTCATTGAGATAACTAATGATTTGGGAGTGGTGTTGTGAAACTTATGCTATTCTGTTCTAAGTCTGCTGTACTGCACAGGGAAGAGACTGGAAAATAATTGTAACAAACTGTGAGTAACACAGGAGAGACAGAAGAAGGTATGAATCAGCCATGAAAGACAGATATTAACTGAAATAAATGCTCTTAGTATACTATGGCAAGTTTTTGATTAGTTCTAACTACATTGTTCACACACTTGTTGAATTTTAGTTATCAAGTATGTGGAGAGTTGTCCACATAAACATCCAGGTTTCTTATGACTGCATCTGTCTTAGTAGTGCCATTTGTAACATTTGAGATGGGAGTGTTTTTTTTTTTATAGAACAGTACTATACTGCACTTGTTTGCATTTTGCTTGAGACCTTTTTGGGTGCACTAGATGTATACACATCCCATCCTTTGTTGGGGCTGTACAGTACTGTAAGAAGAGTAGATAACAGCGCCCAACTTGCAGTCATCATTA
>NC_056750.1:132363882-132493882 GCF_019279795.1 Protopterus annectens
GGAATATCTCAGGTTTTTGTATTTTTTAATCTGTCTGGCAGAATACATGCCAAAGGGTGTGTTATAGATTCACAGATACTTACTAAGCTATTGATCTTTGAGAATATTAAGATGCCTACCTCTGCAAATCTAAGGTAATTATCGGCACTTATATTTAGGTTCATAGGTGTGTACTAGGCTAATGGCCCTGGAGCCTTTACAAGCCTAGCCCATAGGATTACCCTGGCATCATGCCACCTGACCTTAGTTCCTAGTGCCTCTGTTGAGTAGAGTCACTGGAGTTTTCCCGGGGGTTAATTTTTTATTTCCCATCCACTCATCAAGATTTCTCTTAAAGAGGGCCAGTGAGGTGCTCTGCTTGACATGTATGGGAAGTCTATTCCATAGCATGGGCAGCCTTTGGGTTATGAACCTGTCCCTCCAGCTTGTTCTGTTGATTGTGGTAATGAAGTTGAGGTTTCTGGAGCATGTAGTGTGAAGGGACTGGGATTTCTTTAGATGTAGCATTTCTAACAGAGCTGGATTAGACATGGCTTTGTAAGTCAAGCAGAGATCGCTTCTAAGTAGGTGATATGAGACAGAGAATAGTTGGAGTTTTTTGAGTTTGTCCATATAGAACTGTTTAAGGCCTAGGATCCTCTTTGTGAGGTACTTTTGTGGCCTCTCCAGCTGCTGCAGGTGTCTAGTGAGGTACATGCCAAATGGGGCATTGTACTCGATGATTGGCCTAATGAGGGAAGAGTAGAGGGAGACAATGACCTCTTTCTTCCTGGATGCAAAATCCTTAGTAATGAGATATGCCAAATAGAAGGACTTTGTGACCACAGTGGCAATGTGGTGGTCAAAAGAGAGGTTGCTGTCAACCTGTGTTCCCAAATCTCTTATAACACCTTCTGTGTTCGGTGGACCAACATCGATGTGGTAATTCATGGGAACTGGGTTTTTTCCAAAGGAGATGACGACACATTTTTTGGCATTGAGCTTAAGGCCATGGTTCTGACACCAGTTGGTCTCAGTGAGGCCTTCCTGTAGGATGTCAGCATCACTTGGGGAGTTAATTATGGCACCCAACTTGCAATTATCGGTGAACTTTGTCAGCCAGAATCCCTTTGTGTTGGCCTGGACTTCAGAGAAGTAGATACCAAACAGGAGAGGACCCAGGACCGAACCCTGTGGGACTCCACTCGTGACTGGTCGGCAATCTGACTAGGAGTCAGATACTTTAACACTGTGGGTTCTATCTGTGATCCAATTTGCAACCCACCTAGTAATATAGCTGGGGTCTATATCTCTTTGATGAAACAGCAGAAGTTCGAACACCATATGTTCGAACTTCTAACCTCGAAGTGCAAAAACATGAAAGGCTTGGAACAACGATTTTTTTCCCAGGGAAAAAAATCTCTGTTCCAAGAAACACACACACAACACAAGCACACCAAAAAACAGCAATCCACACAAATACACTTGAAATCCTACATCTAACCCTACACTAAACTGTACATACACTGCTATCTATCCACTTACCTTAACCCAAAGCCTAACCCTAAGTTCCGTCACTATCACACACTCACCTGACCTGCGCCCTAACTCACCTATCCCGCCCTAACTCTAAAGTCTGTCACTATCACACACCCACCTCACTCGCGCCCTAACCTTTACTCACCTAACCCACGCCCTAACCCTAACGTCCACACAATCGCACACTTACCTGACCCTGACCCTGACCCGTAACTTTCCACCACAGTGCTGAAAATAGCAAAGCCACAGAAACGGCCCACTGAATTCTTTTCCTGGGAAATAATTTGGTGTTCTGCGGCTTCGTGATAATCAGTTTTCAAACTTCACAGTTCGAACATATGGTGTTCGAACTGCTGAAGTTTCGACGAACTGATAGGAACCCATATAGCTGTTGATGCCTAGCTTAGTGAATTTTTCTATGATTCCTGAGTGGGGAATGGCATCAAAAGCCTTGGCCAAATCAAGGTAGGCTGTATGAACCCCCTTGCCTTCATCCACATCTTTGGTGACTGACTCAAAGACGTTGACCAAGTTGAGCAGGCATGATCTACCCTTCACAAAACCAAACTGTGTGGGATCCAGAGTTTGGATATTCCCTATATCCTTGTTTAATAGGGCCATAATGATGGATCCCATAGCTTTGCATATCAGACTCTTCAGGCTAATGGGGTGATAATTACCAGGGTCTGTAGTCGCTCCTCCTTTGTGGAGAGGGATGACTGTAGCAGTGCGCCATTCAGTAGGGACAAAGCCTGAGGTGAGGCTGTGATTGAGCAGGGCACATAGGTGAGGTGGCAGTTTACTGTGTAGTTCATGTAGAACACAGCCAGAGATATTGTCAGGTCCCATAGAAGCTGTATTCTTGGCCTTGAACAGTGCTGTTTTAACCTGTGCAGCAGTAATACTGGGTGCCTGGCAATCTATTGGTATTGTGATTGGTCCTTTGGTGGGGGAGAGAGAGGAAAAGTTGGCACTGAATCTGTCAGCCAGTATATTGGCAATATCTGTTGGCTCTGTATAGGAGGTGCCATTGTGCAATAGCTCCAAGCAAATATAGGTATTGCCATGGAAATTCTTTACATAACTATAGAAGGCCTTGTGGTTGTCTTTACTATCTGCTGCAATTCTGTTTTCATAGCTAGCTTTAGAGGATTTAATGAGGAATCTCAACTTTTTGTTGAGGCTGATAAGGGAGTTTTAACAGTCTTGGGACTTCATCTTATTCCGTATCAGTTTCCTCCTGCTGTTGTAGAGTTTGTTTATGGCAGGGGACCACCAGATTGGCTTCCTTTTTATGGAGGAGAGTGTTTTGCAATATGAATTTTCAAAGTCAGGTCGCACAAGTATATGTTGGTAACTTTTATGTTTTCCCCTGTCCGTGAGGACCATTGGAGATAAATTTGTGATTACCAACCCATTTTCCCAACTTACATTTGAACAGAGTAAGAGAAGCACTTTGCTTTATGTGGAGGGAAAGCCAGTTTAACTGAAGTGGTATTATTCTCTGCAATAAACATCTACCTGCCAACATGTTCTATTAACCATGCAAAGGGGACTGAGGTCCCTTGAGCAGGTGTTTCTCATACCAGTGGACTTCTGGATGTATAATAAGTCTAACAGAATAGGATCTTTTGAAGATTTATATGACAGATAGAGGTGGCCTCTCAGTAGCCTGCATAATACCAAGAAGAGAGACAAGGTTTTAAGAGGATCTGCACAGTTTTTATGATTTAGACGCTTGATTTTTTTTTTAGTGAGGAAGTGTTATGATCATTCTAGCTGTAACAAGTGTTTAAACTGTGACAAGTGTTTGAACAGGTACATACCAATAAGGGGCACTATACTCAATGAATGTGTAATGAGTACCCAGTACAGAGGAACAATTACATCCCTGGATCTGGATGCCATATCCTTCAATGTAAGCTGTGTGATGAAAAAGGACTTCCTTACAATAGCGTATACAAGATGATCAAAGGACAGTTCATTGTCAACATAGGTTCCCAGATCTCTACCTACAGGATCAGTTTTGAGGAGGGTGGTATTTCAAAGTGGTAGTTACAAAGGAAGTGATATTTGCCAAAGGATATGATTATACTAGTTTCAGTCCGTGATTTTGTCACCAACTATTTTGTTTGGATCAGACCTTCTTGATGGCTCATGGTGTCCTCTGTGGAGTTTATGATGACATCAAGTTTGCAGCTGTCTGCAAACATGGTCAGCCACATTCAGGTAACATTAGTTTTGACCTCTGAGAAGTAAATGCTAAAGAGAAGAGGCCCAAGGACTGAACCCTGGGGCACTTCAGTAATGACAGGTCTCTTGGAGGAGGTAGAGATGCCTACCCTTACCTCCAGTATTCTGTTTGTGAGCCAGTTTGATATCTAGCAGTTTCTTAGGGGTTAATATTTAGTCTTTTTAATTTCTCCAAATATTTTGGGTTTCTAATACCATGATGGGAATGGACCCCATTCCTAAGTCAATGTATAATTAAAATTCATGACATTAGTGTTGTTTCAATCTTTGATGTCAGCCAGCAGTGCTCTTCACAGCATCCGCAATGTGCCCAGTAATGACTCCTTCTGCAATTTATATGGAGTTACATGTATTGGTAACATATCTAAATACAGTTGTAGATTCTATTTTATAAGACCTTTTGTCCCTACTACTACTGGAACTGTCTGAGTATCCTTCTTCCACATTGCTCTCATTTCTGCCTGCAAATCCTGATAATTTATGACTTTGTGTCTCTCTGTATGCAAGACACTGTAGTCGCTAGATGTAGTGCGTTCAATGCTCAATGCTACTTTTGTCTTCTTTTCATGATCACTATATCTGTTTTTCTTGCATCTATCTTTTCAACTGTTGGTAATGGGTGATCCCAAGTGATGTAAACTTCATAATTTTCTATGATGCTTTGTGGATCATGTTTCCAGTTTTTTTCAGCTACTTCAGTATTATAATGTTTGCACAATCCCCAGTGCACCAATCTTGCCACATTATCATACCTTTCTGTATGCAGTCCTTCTGCCATTAGTATGTCACAGCCAGCAACAAGGTCTGCAACTGTTTCCAATTCTGTTTTACAAAACCTACATTTGTTTGTTTCTCCCACATGTTCAATGGAATTTGTAAACCAATGTGTACATAGTACACTATCTTGGGCAACCAATATCAAACTTTCATCTTTTGGTTTGAATTTGTCTCTCCTTAACCATTCCTGCATTCAGTCCCGATCGAAATGAGGTCCTTCCAGTTTTCTATACTTGCAACTATATTTATAAATTTTCCACATTTCTTGCCTTCTCATCTGATCCTTCATCTTATATTCTTCCTTTTGTTTTTTGGCACCTTCAGTTGCTACCTGATTTTTATCTACTTCTGGTTTGATTTCCATTCATGCTTGATGCCAATATGCTTCTGCTAAACTACGCCTAAGCAGGGAAGTCATCTTAGATTTATTCTTCTCTTGTTTCAAAACGTTCACTATGTTTGAGTCTTGTAAAGTCAACAGGTATGTATGCAGTCCCACGATTGCTGATCTATACATGTAATCGATTTCAAGGAAGCCCATACCGCCTTCATAATGTGGGATATATAATCTTGGTATGCACTAATTTTTATAAATCATTTGATGAGCATGAAGTATCCTTGTTTTCCTGTCTAACCTGTCCAACACATTTTGGGGCCAGTCAGTTACTCCAAAACTGTAAGTTAGGACAGGAAGAGAAAACTGGTTTATAGCTTGAATTTTGTTCCTAGATGTCGACGCTGTATTTAGTATTAATTTAAGCCTTCTAAAATATTCCTTACTGAGTTTTATTTGCATTTGTTCATATGCTTTATTGTTGATCCTTCCTCTTGCTCAAGTTCTTTTATATCACATTCCTGTCCCAAACTGATGTTTTCTTGATGCTGCAGCTTTCCTGCTTTAAAGGTTGCTTTTGCACATTTGTCAAGACCAAATTACATTCTTATACCATCTGAAAAAGTTTTGACTAATTGCAGTTGTGCTTTTAGTTCCTCATCTGATGAGCTATACAGTTTTAAATCATTGACAAAGAGAAGATGAGAAGTCTTTGCATTGTGTTGCTTCCTGGGAGCCAAATTATAGCCATGACCTAGACAGCTTAATGAGTTAAGAGCAACACAAAATAGCAGCGGTGAAAGGGTGTCACCCTAGAATATCCCCTTTGAATTTTTATCCCTGGAATAATAATTTGTCCTTTATCATGGCTTAATTGCAAAGGGGTTTGCCACGGTTTCATGGTGGCAGTAATGTAGGGTGTAGCATACATTTTTAAACACTCTTTTATTCATGAATGTGGTATACTTTCAAATTCTTTTTTGTAGTCAATCCATGCCATACTTAGGTTCTTCACCTTTTTACAGTTCTCCATTATGACTTTATTTAGTAACAAATTATTCTTTGTTACATGTGACTTTCTTTTATTACCCTTTTGCTCTATTGCCATGATTGAATTTTCTTCTAAATGACTATAAACTCTGTCAGCATCAATTTTAGTGTATAGTTTATATGTCGTCAGAAGGCAAGTTATTGGTCTATAATTTTTAAGGTAGCTTGCAGGTTCACTCTTAAGTAGGAGCATTGTTTTTCCTGTTGTTAAGCAGGCTGGTGTCTGCTTGGGATGTGCATATAAACAGTTCTTACTCATGGCTAAATCTTCATAAAAAATGTTAATACTTTTATCCAGAAATTAGGTACTGCATCTGGCTCTGAGGTTTTCCAATTGGGGGATTTTCTTAACTTTATTTCAATCTTTCTGGCTGTTACTTCATCCCATTTCATATCCTCTACAGTTGAACTTCTTATCATTGCTTTTACTTCTTCTATCCATTTAGCATCTTTTATGTTCATAGGTTCGTAGGTTCATAGGTAGGTACTAGGCTATTGGCCCTAGGGCCTATATAAGCCTAGCCAAATGGTACCCTGGTTTTTGCCACCCAATAAAATTATGTTCCTGTGCCCCTGTCAAGCAGAGCCACAGAAGTGATCCCCTGGGTGAATTTCCTATCTTCCATCCAATCATCAAGATTTTTCTTGAAGAGTGCTAATGAGGAGCTTTTTTTGATATAGATAGGGAGTTTGTTCCAGAGTATGGGAAGTCTCTGGGACAGGAATCTATCCCTCCAGCATGTTCTGTTTATTGTGGTGACAAGGTTTAGGTCCCTAGAGCATGTAGCTCAGAGGGATTGGGATTACTTTACATGGAGCATGTCCAATAGCTCTAGGTTTGACATAGCTTTTTATGTTAGGCAGAGATCGCCTCTGAGTAGGCGATATGCGACAGAGTAAAGCTGGAGTTTTGTGAGATGGTCTGTGTACGCCATCTGTTTGAGGCCGGTAATCCTCTTTGTGAGGTATTTCTGTGGCCTTTCCAGTTGTTGTAGATGTCTTGTGAGGTACATACCAAAAGGGGCGTTGTACTCTATAAAGGGTCTAATAAGTGATGAGTAGAGGGGAACAATGACCTCTTTTTTCCTGGATGAGAAACCCTTTGTGATGAAGTGTGCCACATAGAAGGATTTCCTGACTACTGTGGCGATGTGATTATCAAAGGAGAGACTACTGTTCACTTGTGTCACAAGGTCTCTTATCACACTTTTGATGTTAAGTAGACTACCACCTACATGGTAGTTCATGGGTACAGAGTTTTTACCAAAAGGGATGACAATGCACTTTTTGGCATTGAGCTTGAGGCCATGGCTTTGACACCAGGCATCTGTCTCAGTGAGGCCCTTTTATAGGATGTCCACATCGTTAGGAGATTTGATTATGGCTCCTAGTTTGCAGTCATCTGTGAACTTTGTTAGTCAAAGACCTTCTGTGTTAGCCTGTACTTCAGAGAAGTAGATACCAAACAGGAGAGGACCTAGGACTGAACCCTGTGGTACCCACTTGTCACTAGTCTGAAGTTGGATTTAGAGTCTGCTACTTTCACAGTGTGGGTTCGGTCAGTGAGCCAGTTGGCAACCCATCTTATAACATAGGGATTTGTACCTAGTTTAGTGAGTTTGTCTATAATTCCAGAGTGAGGTATGGTGTCAAAAGCCTTGGCAAGATCTAGATAGGCTGTGTGTACCACCTTACCCTCATCTACAGCTTTGGTGAAAGCTTCAAAAAAGTCTATCAGGTTTAGGAGACATGATCTGCCTTTTACAAACCCTAACTGGGTAGGGTCCAGAGTTTGTAGATTACCAATGTCATTGTTTATAAGTTCCATGAGGATACAGTCCATAGCCTTGCAGACCAGGCTCATCAGGCTAATGGGGCGGTAGTTCCTGGGGTCCATGGTGGCTCCCCCTTTGTGGAGTGGGATAACCATTGCTGTGAGCCATTCAGTGGGCACAAAGCCTGAGGTGAGGCTATGATTGAACATGGTACTTAGGTGGGGCGCCAGTTCGTTCTGTAGTTCATGTAGAACGCAGCCCGGGATGTTGTCAGGTCCCATGGATGCTGTTCTTGGGTTTGGGAAGTGTGTTTTTTACCTGTGCAGCCGTGATTACAGGTACTTTGCATTCATCCGGTATAGAGATGGGCCCTTTAGGGGATGAGATAGGGGTAAAGTTAGCACTGAACCTATCTGCCAGAATGTTGGCAATATCAGTTGATTCTGTATATTTAGTGCCATTGTGCTGTAACTCAGAGCAGATCTGAGTGTTGCCATTGAGATTCTTGACATAGCTATAGAATGCTTTGTGGTTGTCTTTAGAATCAGTGGTGATTTTGTTTTCATAACTAGCTTTGGAGGATTTTATGAGGGATCTCAGCTTCTTACTGATGCTGACCATGGAGTTTCTCCAATCATGGGATTTTACTCTTTTTTGCAACAGTTTCTTTCTTCTGTTGTAGAGTTTGTTTATAGCAGGGGACCACCAGATTGGCTTCCTTTTTTTGGAGGATAGCATGTTGGTTCTGTTAGGGATTGCACGATCCATGCACTCGTGTAAGTGCTTATAAACTGCAGTTGTATAGGATTCAGCAGTCGTATCTCTATTGTCCATCAGCATGGGTGTCGTGAAGTTTGCCACTTCTGTCTTAAGAAGCGTGAAGTTGGCTTTGGAGAAATTATTTACGGTGGTTTCCCTAATGGGGGGGGGGGGGCTGGGATGTGGAT
Organism: Protopterus annectens; assembly: GCF_019279795.1. NCBI lineage: Eukaryota > Metazoa > Chordata > Ceratodontiformes > Protopteridae > Protopterus > Protopterus annectens. The sequence continues at coordinate 132,372,537 of NC_056750.1, forward strand.
GTCTAGGGTGATTTGCATGTGGTCGGAACTGACCAATGAGGAATTGATCTCTGGTGTGGAACACCGGTTGCCCATGTTGGTAATGACCAGGTCTGGGATATTGCTGCCCCTGTTGGGAGTGTGGATAAGTTGATCCAAGGCATTGGAATTTATGAATTCCAGAAAACGTTGAGCACAAGAGTTGGTACGAGTAGTTTTCCCAGTTAATGGTGGGGTAGTTGAATTCGCCCATTATTAGGGTGTTAGGTTGTACACTAATATTTTCCAGTGTATCAAGAAATGAGGATTGAGAATCCTGGGGCATGGTAGGGGATCTGTAGCAAGGTACAATTTGCATTGCGCCACAGGATCTTCATAGATACTTCTCCAAAATGTATCTATTTATTCTGTTTTGGGCGGTCTTTCAATTCCTTTTGCCTTGTTTCCTGATTCTCTATAGAACTTTTTGGGGTTGTCAATAAATTACATATTTTGTACTTTATATTTATCTGCATATGTTCTAAGTTTTTTCCAGCTGTGCTGAGATTTTTAGTTTATTATTTGTAATAGTGCAAGATAGATCCTGATTTGTTCTAGTACTGTGTTGGTTGTATCACATCTATCTTTCTGAGTATTTTTGTTGACCTGTTCCTTCTTCTATACTCTTCTAACAGTGACACTTCTTGTCTTAATTGCTTTATAATTTTTTTCTATTTGATACTTCAATGATGGTATTCGATTCTTCCCCTTCCTTTCTGTCACTACCCTGTGTTCTTGTGATATAACTTTATCTGTTATTAATTTAGCTGCACAGTAATATATTCTACTTACTTCTGTTATATCACATGGATCTTTATGGACAGTCCTGATTACTGTGCTCATTTGTTTTATCAGACTTCTAACTTTCTGGGTTTTATTGACCTCCTGCAGTCTATTTCTTTCATTGCTCTTGATATGTCTATCTATCTCTATTAAATCAAGCAATTATCTTAGCTTGTTTTCTTCTAAATTGAGGACACGTTCTTTATTCTCCATTTCCTGCAAGCACTCTGTAGAAAGTTCCATAGCGTCTTCCTGTGGCACATTTTCTTCAGTTTTATCCTGTGTGATCTGTAGCTCTGTCATATGGGAACTCACTGGTGTATCCTCAACATTGACTGTGTCAAAGTTGTCAGTTTCTTGTTCTTTCCCTTGCTGTCCAGCTCCAACTGCAAGTTCATACTGGTTTCTTGTGGAAGTCTGCAAAATATTATCATATGACAGCTGATCAGTTGCTTCCTGTTCCACTGGTGTCTCCTTAATTTGGATGTCCATTGCTTTATCCTGCTGTGGTGTTTTCTGAGTTAGATTTTCTACACTGAATCATTCACTTTGCAGGTACTCCATAACCTCAGTTTCTATTTCTATAACTTCTCCATCACTAATCTCCTTTTCTACTTTTCCTCTTTGTCTTCTTATTTTTTGTATTATAACATTTTCCATGTCTGGATTCCTTTGTCTGTATTTCTCTTCAAATATCTTTGGTGCTGCTCTTTTTGTATTGATTAGTTTTCCTTTCTCCTTTGCATAGATATTACACCATATTAAATCTCTTTTTCTTTCCCATGTCCATGTTTCTTCTTCAGTTGTCTCCTGATCTTCCTGCTTCTCCTTACTTTAGGGACTCTTTCCATCATGCTGTGATGTAACCTGTGTCAGACCTTCTATACCAAATCCTTCACTTCGCAGGCTTTTCATAACTTCAACTTCGATTTTTTTAACTTCTACTTTACTAATCTTCTTTTCTACATTCCCTCTTTGTGATATTATTTTATATTGTAAAACTTTCCATATCCGGATGCCTTAGCCTTTATTACTTTTTGAATATCATTGGGGCTGCCTCTTTTGTATTGATTAATTTGGCTTTTAACATTGCATAAATGTTGCACCATATCAAATCTCTCTTTCTTTCCCATGTCCATATTTCTTTTTTATACCTTTCAAATATCTCTAGATTTTATTGTTTATATTTTCACACTTCCTCATATGCCTCTTTTTTTCAAAACAGATCAAGGTTTCTTGGTCTATATACTATTTTTCACAAATTTGTTGTATTAAAGAACACAGATTTTTATCTGAAGCTTATGACAGTTTTTTTTCTTATGCAAGTATTTTTTCCTATAATTTCTCTCTTAATCTTTTTGTATATCTTGTGTCTGGAAAGTCTGGGCTTCTTGCATAATAGTAACAATACATAATTTCTTTATTATCCTCAGTAGTCCATTCTATCATCATTATGGCACTTCTTTGGCCTGTCAGTTTTTGCGATTTTTGTGAGCTACCTCTCCATTCTACAATGGGGGGGGGGTGCATCCTCCTCCTGGGTCTGGCCTGGCCCCATTGTAGGAATGTTTCAATATTTTGAGGATTCTATACTGTCATTTTTTCCAGTCCTGGCACCACTTGGTCTACCAGGATTGGGCAATTTTTTATCCTGGGACTTGTGCTCCAAGCTATCTTTTTTAATTTTTGGCCTACTTTTGCCCACGATATATGCAATATAAAATAGAGTCTCTATATCAGTGTCATCTTGGTGAGATTTTGTGAAAACAGGGTCCATCTCGTGAAGGCACTCACCAAGACTTGAGAATGAATTCAATTTCAGCAATACTACTCTCCTTTGCTTGCTGACTTATTGTCTCTCCATTCAGATTGGATATTTAGCTGGGAAAGTTTATCTATGATATCTGAGCATGGGATGGTGTTGAATACCTTTTCAAGGTCCAGATAGGGAGTGTGCACTGATTTGCCTTTGCCCATTGCCTCAGCTAGATTAAACTGGCCTTGACAAATCCAAACTGGGTTGGGTCAGAAGTTTGTAAGTCCCCTATATCCCTGTTTATCGATTCTATAATGATATTTTCCATATCTTTGCAGATAAGGCTGGTTAGGCTGATGGGTATGTAATTACCCAAGTCTGTAGTAGCCCCAACTTTTGTGAAAGGGAATGACTATTGCTGCCCTCTATTCCTCCAGAAAAAAAGCTTGTTTCGAGGCTAATGTTGAATAGCCTGTGTAGGGTGTCTGACAATTCATGTTTCTGGCTAGCCAGTAGGCAGCCTGCTATGTTATCCTGCCCCATAGATGTAGTGCTCTTGGCCTCAGATAGTGTCATGAGAACTTGTTCTTGGGAGAGGTCGATGTAGCATATCTGGTTTGTGAATGTTGGAGGAGGGTGAAGTTGTAGCATAATTTGTCTGATAATAGATTTGCAATGTTCTTTGAGTCTGAGTATATGGTATCATTTACTATTAGCTCTGCAGACTACTGGACATTGTTGCTGAGATTTCTGACACAATTAAAGAAGACTTTGTGTTTATCTCTTCTCCGGATGATTATTTTTATCTCATATCTGTCTTTAGTTGTTTTGATCAGCATTCAGAGTTCGTGTTTAGTTTACCAAGAGCATTTTTGGCTTCATGAGAGCTAAATTTGTTTTTCTGTGCAGTGAGTTTTTTTTTTCTTTTATTGTACAGCCTATTTATATTAGGGTTCTACCATAATACTTTATTATAGCAATAACCCACGCCTGGGTGTGGGTAATGCTAAATTTACCCACGGTTGGCGTGGTTTGGTCCCGAGGGCGAAGCCCGAGGACCAAACAAAGCCAACCGTGGGTAAATTTAGCATTACCCACCAGAAGTGGTTATTGCTATTATTATGACATTATTTAAGAAAAGAAACTGTTACTTTTCTTAAATAATGGCATAGTATAATGCCTGTTTACTGCCCTTCCGCAGATGTCTGGCATCAGCGGCAGTTCTGATGTACTGGCGCCTGCGCAGTACATCAGAGTTGGCAGCAACGAGTAAGCAAGATCTCCGTTGCTTTTTTAGTGTCTCGCTATGTTAAATGAGTTTAACATAGCGAGACAGTTTAAAATAAGCAACGGACATCTCCGCTTATTTTAAAACTGTCTCGCTATGTTAAACTCATTTAGCATAGCGAGACACTAAAAAGCAACGGAGATCTTGCTTTCTCCGTTGCTTTTTAAACACTGTCTTGCTATGTTAAATGGGTTTAACATAGCGAGACAGCTTTAAAATAAGCAACGGAGATCTCCGTTGCTTATTTTAAACTGTCTCGCTATGTTAAACCCGCTTAACATAGCGAGACAGTGTTTAAACGAAGTTATACTAATGGAAAAAGTCCGGCACGGACCTTTTTCCATTAGTATAACTCGATTTACAACGGGCACGCTGGCCAATCAGCGTGCACGTTTTGGGGGGATCATGGTATAATTTCAAATGTTGTATTGTATTTATTTTTGAGTAGGACAGAGACATGTATGCAAATATTTACATAACATCTATGCAATTATTTACATGTGCATAGAACTTGATAGTAAAGGATTTTGCATAAGCAGTGGGATCATCGAGGAGGAAGGAGTTTTTTGAATTTAGTCAGGTTATCACTCAGATTTAGTAGATTAGCCTTTGCATAGTTTCTGAATACTGAGGTACTAAGGATGCTTCTGGCTTCAGTCTTAAGATAAACATGACAGACTTGGGGATATGGACTAAATGACCCAGAGAATTTGTATTTATGTCTTCCAGAGGTATCTGAGCCTACATGCTTGAGGATGTACAAGTCTCAAAGCTGATAGTGGGATAACTGAAGTCGCCTAGGAGAATTAAATTTGGATTAATGTATGGGGACTCCCATACTGGTTAGACAAGAGGTATGGGCCACAGAGTGGGTCCTGTAGTTAAATATGACATGATAAAGGGCTTTATTTATATTGAATTTGACATGGAGGAGTTCCAAGTTTTTATCTTGTCTAACGAATCTGGAGGTGAGATTTTTTTAAGTATATAGAGACAACTAATTCTTTAATGCCTACTTCTAATGTGGTGGCCTGTAAGAGTGATAGACATTGAAGCCTTTCACTGATGGAGTACATTCACTGGTCTAGAACCAGGTCTCATGGTGATGCATGCTCCTATATTTTCCAGGAAAAGTAGTGCTTGTAGGGTGTGGAGTTTTGGACTAAGGCTCCAAGCATTTAGCAGCAATACCTTTATGTTATCTGGATTTCATTTTGTTATGGTGAAAGCTGATGGAAACTGGCATTGCCTAAAAAAGGCACTATGAGAGTGGACAAGGATTTAGCCAAAATATGAAAGGCTTCAGTGGATAGGTGCAGGCCATCCATGGCAAAGTAAATAAGACTATCTACAACTTCTTTTCAAAGGCCGTTTTATATACATACATATATATATATATATATATATATATATATATATATATATATATATATATATATATAGTACCCCCTTTGAATGACACCAAAAGCTACACCCATTGTTGAAGTCAATAATCTTTTGTTTGTATTGTAGCATCATTCTTAGTGATGGTAGACTGCTGTTCAAGGCTAGGTTCATACTTGCCTCAGACACATACTCCAAGTGCTCTAGCATACAGGAGATGGTCTGCACCTTACCCCAGTAGGATTTTTGAACACTGTCCACCCCCATAGTGCTGCTGCATAGGTATGTCTCAAGTCATTTACACTGACATGCACTATGGCAATCATATGTGTACTTGTGGTGTAATGACTTGAGTGCATGAGTGATATGAGAATCCTGGCAACAGATAGGCAACTGGCTTTGACCCTCTCCTTGCACTGCCTGCTGGGTAATGCATTGTTGTGCCTCAGAAAGCAATCATATACAACTATGATACTGGACTGTATGGAGGTTTGTCTTATGAGCTTTTGATTTGAGACAGTATGACTCTTTAATGTATGCTTGATGGTGGATGCTGTCTGTGTTGTGTACTCATAAGGTTGCTGAGGGTACCTGTTTATTTGATTATATTTAGGAGACCTTTATGGTTTAGATAGGTTACTTTTAAGAGGCTTAGTATATGTAGGTCTGTCTGTTTGGTCTGAACTGTGGTTGATTGGTTTAGCATAGCGTTGCATGGTACTGACAACATGCTTGCTATTTGTACTGGCTATGTGTTGGAGCTTGGCCTCCATTAATATTATATGACTACATCTCTCACAAACTGGGTCAGTTTAAGTGGAAGGTGACTATCCACATGAGACAATTGCCACATTGTCTCAAGATGCCCATTTTAACCAAGATGTCTATGTAAATGGTTGGAAAGTGTAGATCCATGGTTCCATTTGTTTATGAAAAGCAGTGGGAAAGGATAGGTATTTCAATAGCTAAATAGGAGTGAACTTGTAAAATGATACTTTTGTAATTAATGGCAACAACCAATGAAAGTGGAGAGGAAAGGAATTTTATAGTCAAATTAATATAAAGGGCAGACAACAATTTAACATAAGGGACAAACAGCAAATTAACATATGGGGCAGACGACAAATTAACATAAATAGCAGACAACAAGAGAGGCACTGGGTTTAAGAACCCAATCAGAAGCAGGGTGGCAGTGTGGCCTTTTTTTAGCCACTTAGTCTCTCACACTGGATAGTCTGAGACTGGCACAAGTAGAAGCTGAAGACTTAAAATGTCCTTGGCCTTAGAGAACAAATGTAGTTAACTAAATCCCTACCTTCACCTAGAAGCAATCAGAATTTATGCAACTTAATCTGTTTCTTTATTTCTTTCACAAAAGACAATCAAGACTTAATTTCAAAAGTCAGATCACTTAAAAGGTAAAGCAGTGCAGCCATTTACTAGAATTACTGAACAAAGGCTTAAAATGATTACAACACTTTATTCAGATGCTGTTGGGTCAGAGACAACAAAAATACTGATTTAGAATAATTATTTTGAAACAGCAAAAATAGATGCAGACTGTTAAATTATGACATAAAACAAGAAAGAAAACAAAGACAGATGCAGACTGTTAAAATGTACCTAAAACAGATAAAAATGATTTGAATTTCAAACATTTAGCTCTCTTTATCAATTTCAGTTACTTAGCCTCTCTTTGGATAGCCTGATACTGACAAAAAAAAAAGCTGAAGTTGACTTAAAGAAAAAGTCCTTAGCCCAAGAGAACAAAAATAATTAAATGAAACCCTACCATTTTAGGTATGTTCTAGGTAATGTAGAGGAGAATAAATAAGAATAATATTATAAAAGAAATCAGTTCTAGTGATACACATACATGACACTTTTGTTACTTGATTGTGACTTTTGGAAACTTTTTATACTCTAGCAACAGAATACAATTGTTTTGCAACTTCCATGTACAAGCATTCCAGATCTACTGTTTCAGTCTGGTTACTACAACAAGTATCCAAAAAATACACATCCAAAAGAATATCCACGAAAACACAATGCTGCCCCCATGAAAGGAAACACACAGGAATAAAATGAATAGCAAAATGTTATTCTTATTCTTCTGGTACCTCATCCTTTCACCTTCAAGGAATAATACTGCAATTAAATCACTTCATTTTGTGCTCCAGGTATAAAGCACAAATTAAAATTAAATAATCGTTTCAGCAGATGCAAGTGCAGCCTAAAATGATGAGGGGAAAACAAAACAGAAGTAAGACTTAACATTGATTTTGCCAAAAAAAATAACTTTTTGAATAATGACTTACAGAATGGCTCCCTTCACGCTGTTAACAGTAACATTTTGGATCAGGAACTGAAAATCATTAATTTGTCTAGTTTAAACATTTCCACATATGCAGAAAATGTGCTCTTGAAAGGAGCTAAGTTTGTTCCTACCAGAATTCCGTCTCTAGCTGATATCATACATGACATTAAGAGGTTTTGTTGTAAAATTAATTTGAGAGTATTCTTTCATGAGCAAAAAAGCTCACAAGTTAATGACATGCATAATGTGGGACTGGTTGATGATGATGATGATTTGCTGAACTTGAGCACACATGAAACCAAAATGTTTTTTCAGTGTCTTGAGGATGAAGATGGTTTACATGTTGAAAAAAGTAATGATGTCACTGTTGTAAACAATGAACCGGTGTGGGGCTTTTTTACTGGTTATGGACCCTGGGCTTTACCTGATTTACCTCTGGTAATATGTTTATGTCTCCTTAGCACACTAATGCCATTAATGTTTTTGAGAATACTGTATGTAACATGGTTGAATGAAATTTTGGTTCTTTCTTGAGACATTTTGATTCTTACAACCTCAGTAAAGATGAATGGCTGGCATTACAGGAGTTGCATTCTAAACTGGATAGAATGGTTTTCAAACCTACTGACAAGGGTTGTAATTGGGTTGTGATGGACAGAATACAATATGATGAAATGGTTCATCAGATTTTGTTTGAAGGTAATCATTTACAGCAAATTACGCAATAATCCTGTTAAGACTTTCACTCAAGAATTGGGTGAGATTTTGGAACGAGGAGAGAGATTGGGTTTCTTGAAATCTAATGATGTTAGAAAGTTAATTATCAAGGAACCTAGGGATCCTTATTTGTATGCTATCCCCAAAGTTCACAAGAGTTTAACAACCCCCCCCCCCCCGGGAGACCTATTATTTCTGGAATAGGTTATTTTTTAGAACATGTCAACCTCTTTTTGGATTTGCATCTTAAGAAATATTTGACCATGATTCCTTCCCATGTTAAGAACACTGGTGAGATTTGGATGGATTTGTGCAACTTAGAGTGGAAATCTGGTTATTTTTGGGCAACTGTGGATGTAAGCGCCCTGTACACAAATATAGAACAGAGGTGGGGCATGGAAGCTATAGACAGTGTCCTAGAAGATGGACCTCAGTCATCCTTTCTTCTAGTTCTTTTAGAGTTTTGTTTAACTCATAATTACTTTAAGTGGAAGGATGACTTTTACTTACAAAGGAAGGGTACAGCTATAGGGGCTGCTTTTGCCTCCTTATATTCCATAATATATATGGGGGACTTTGAGAGGCAGTTCATGATGTTGAATGAATATTTTGTGAATAATGTTGTATATTACAAAAGATACACTGATGATTTTATCTTTATTTGTAAGGGTGATCAGAATAAATTTTGGGGGTTCATGCAAACACTCAATGATAACTCCCACAGTTTGAAGTTTAGTTGGGATATCCGGGTGGATAGTATTTCATTCTTGGATGTTGAATTTTATGCTGATAGTAGTTCAAGTGTTCAGCATAAACCTTTTAGGAAGCCAACTGCTGTTAACAGTTTTTTACATGCCAATAGCATGCCCCTCCCCACACTTAATAGAATCCCTACCATATGGGGAATTCAGAAGGATTCTGAACAACACTTTCTGAAATAGAACTTAGGGATAGATACCTGGATGAGGTTCATGAATGTTTGCTTGTCTGAGGGTATGGAGACAGCATTCTACACAGGGCCAGACACAGGGTGCAGGATAGTGGCCATCACAGGGCTCTTCCCTTGGCATTCATGGAACAGTCTGAGGATTCTGATAAGTTGTTTTTTGACACAAGATACTCCAAATTCTCTCCTATTTTGGAGAGGATTGTTAAACAGATGTAGAATATTGTTTATGAGGATGGCTCTGTTTATTTATTATGTTGACTGGGAGTGTCCGACTGGACGTAGGTCCATTTTCAGTGGAGGCCCAGGGAGAAAAGCTCCATAGTTAAAATAAACAGACAGTAGTTACATTGGATTACATAGCGATTAACCATTTACATAGCAATTACTTACAACATATTTACAGATGAAGAACATAGTACATCAGTAGACAACTAGAGTCTTTATCTGTGAAGTACATAACAGACATTAACAAATGTTACAATAAGAAGTTCCTGCTGTATAATAAGTACTAGGCATATGAGCATCTGAGCTTGCTATTATCAAGGTAGTTAGTGGAGTGGAAAGAAAGGTAGTGGTTGGATGGGGTGGGTGATATTAGAGTGGGAATTACAAGGGCATAGCCAGCATGTTTTTAGGTGCGATTTTAGTAAAGTTTTGAAGTGGGTGCATGACGGTATGGAGATAATTGTGGGTGGGAGGGAGTTCCATAATTTGGCTATGGCGCAAGAGAATAGTGCTTCACCAGCAGAGTTATTGGCTTTAGTGATCTGCAAGTGATTTTTGTTGCTGGATCTTAGTGGTCTGGTAGTGCGATAGGGTTGCAGTAGATTCTGGAGGGATGGGACATTTAGTGAATAGTTTACTAGTTTGCGGGCGAGTGAGAGTTGATACCACTGAAGAAGGTGAGGCAGTTCAAGCCAGCCCAGTTCAGCAAGTGAGAGACAGTGGTGACTATGGTAGGATGCCCCTGTGGCGAATTTGGCATTACGGTGAATCTGTTAGCTTTCTTTTTCCTAAGCATTTAATGTTTTCCTATGGCAGGTACAGTAATCTTAAGGAATTATTAAACAAAAGCATTTCTAAAGTAACAATGGATGCAAAATCAATGGGAAATTATACTTGGCCAATGAATTTTATAATTGTAACTCTCGTGGTGTCATTTATATCATTGGCTGTGGTTGTAGTTGCACATGTTGGTACATTGGTCAAATGACTAGGAGGGCAAAGGTGTGAATTCTGGAGCACTTGGGTGCCATAAGACGGCACAGATTAGAATGTCCGGTAGACGCTCATTTTGTACAATCACCTAACAGCTTGTTTTTTAGTATTTTAACATGACACTCAGCTAATGTAGGCAATTTCAAAAGGGAACTCAATAAACTTGAATGCAGGATGATTATTAATTTTCAGACATTGTTTCCTCATGGTATAAATTTGGATAGTGATATCACTTTGTAATTGTATTAGAATGCATTTGTATGAATATGTATTTACATATGCCTGGTTTTGGATAGCATTTGACTATGGTTTCCATAGTTTATTATGTTCTTAATTAGAAAACTATTTACTTACTATTTAATTATTAAATTATTGAATGATTAAATTATTGAATGTTAAATTGATGCTTCGTACCTAGAGCATAAAAGGAAGTGATTTCATTGCAGTATTATTCCTTGAAGGTGAAAGGCTGAGATACCAGAAGAAGAAGAATAACATTTTGCTATTCACTTTATTCCTGTGCATTTCCTTTCATGGGGGCAGCATTGTGTTTTCATGGATACTACAAGTACCCTGCAAAAAAGAGTACCAGCATAAGCAACAGAGAGTTCATGTACTTGTCGATAACATTCAGCTGGCCTACTGAAGGAAGACTCAGGTGGGGACTTTAGATGTAACTACATAGCAGTAACGTCTAGCATGGGATTCTGCATCACTCTTATAAAAGCACTCAAAATTATAATCAGATTGTTGATCATGTAAGCATTACACTCATCACACATAGTACTGACCCATCACATAAACGAAAAAATGGACCCGAAAGGGTGCACAATAAAGCTTTCAGACAGTCTGATTTTGCACAATGTATTCCAAGTATTCACTCCATAATAACACAAATAACGCTAAATCTAACAGATACGTTTTCATTTTAAAACTTCATCAGATGTGGGCTGGTCTTAATACAATTCCTGTTTATACAAGTTTGAATTAAAAACTTCCAATCAAATACTTAATAATAAATGAGACCTAATTAAAATATATGACCTATGAACTCCATAAGGCAAAGTATTTTTGTTGATCTGAAACCTTTTCAAAACAGTATTCAATTGTAAAAACGAGTTGAAACAGTTGTAAATGTTGCATGCATGTATAAAAATATTTATAAAAAAATTAAAAAATAGTGACATTTGTTTACTAATTACAGATCATGAAACCTATGTATTAAACTTGGTTGCAATACAATCTTGTGGGAAAAAAAAATTATTGCAAAGACTCTATACTTAGTACATACATTAACACTTCTTGTTTTGTTGTTTGTCTTTTTGGCTTTTCCCAGTTAGGGGTCGCCACAGTGGAACTCCAGTCCACTAATGACTGGCAGTAGATTTTTATGGTACCGAGTTGTCAGCCCGACGCCCAACCTTCAGCCAAGGTACACCCATACACGCATGTCTTTCGGAGGCCACTCGACCATGGGGAGGACATGCAGACTCCACGCAGAAGGCACTCCAGCTGAGAATCAAATGGGAGAACCTCTTGCTGTGAGGCAACAATGCTACTGCTGTACCACCGTGGCTTATACATTAACACTTCTTGAAACAAGCTGTAAATTATAAAACCTTTGTATTGAACTAGGTTATAATACCAACTTGTGGTAAAAGAATGAATTGCAATGACCCTATACATAGTACATACATTTTCATACACTTGAAAGAGATTAGACAGAATATAAAAACAACACTAGTTACCCTATGCCTAGGTACAGATATAGATTCTGGGTAAGTGAACAGGTAAGTTTTAGGGAAGAAGAAACACACAACCAATACCCAAGGGAGGGAGAACATGTAGGGGATCTGGACGATTTCAATGAATATCCCCCACTGCGGAGTTCAGAGAGACTTAGGAATAAAAATGATTTTCAACAAAATGTTAATTATTCAAAATTTTGGGGGAGAGCAAGAAGGTGGAGGGGGAGATACTAAGTGGAGAAAGTACCACCAGCCCCAACTTGGAAGACGAAGATATTATTCAAGATGCCAGTAACCCCTACAGATTTATCAAAGGGGATTTTAGTATATATAATTTTAGTTCTGTTAAGCTACAAGATGAACATTCAGTTTGTCATCTAAGGGTATGAAATTTATACCCTTTAGAAAAGGAGAGCTCACAAAGACTTTAATAGATATCAAAACATTTCTAAGGAAGATTAACCTGCATTTTTTTACACCAGGGAATAGGACAAAGTCAATCTAAAAAAAAGAGCACATTCAACCCTCCATTACACCCTCAAATAAAAAGTTTTGAAAATCTGGTAGAAAATGAAATTAGACGTAATTTTGACAAGGTGAGATATAAAAGAAATTTAGACACAGGTGAAAATTAGATCTTAACAGAATTAAGGAAGGATGTTAATATACGAATCATGAAACCAGATAAAGGGGGTGGGATGGTTTTAATGGATGTACTTATGTACGAAGGCAAAATGAATGAGATCCTAAGGGATCCTAGTAGGTATACTAGTAGTTCTTGAAACAAAATTAATATAGCCTACAGGAGAATTGATACAGTCTTGGAAGACTTATTTATAGAAAGTCTTATTGATAGTAAAATGCTGAGGTACTTAAAGGTGGAAAAACCAAAAATACCAACAATATTTGGGATCCCTAAAACACATAAGGATGGGATGGATCCACCATTAAGACCTATTGTTTCAGCAGAAGGTTCTAAAACCCTACCATTGGCAAAATACATAGATTCAAATCTGAAAAACATATGGTTAAAACATAATAACATTCTCAGAGATTCATGGGACTTCCTTAGAAGTGTGAAACAAGATCTATACACAGACAATATGTATTTTCTCACTATAGATATTATTGATTTATTTTCCTGTATTTCACATGAGGAAGGTAAGACAATGCTAGAGGAAATAATATTTGAGGATGGTGGTCTAATGTGAGATGAGTGTATAGTGATTTTGCAATTAGTGGATTTGGTTTTAAGGTATAACTTTCTTTACTTCAATGGGGAGTTCTTTCATCAAATCAAAGGTGTAGCTATGGGTGCAGCATGCGCACTAACATAAACAAATTTAATTTTAGCAAAATGGGAAGAACAGTGGGTACTTGATTCTATATACAACCAAAAATGGTTATTATGTAAAAGATTTTTGGATGATATCTGCATTTTTTTGGAAAACATCTAAAGAAGAAACCCTTGACTTTATTAAATTTTTGAATAACAGTACAGGCTTCTTGAAGTTTACTTACAACATAGATAATGCAAAACTATGTTATTTGGACATAGAGATATATAAGAAAAACAATAAGTTTCATTCAAAAGTATACAGGAAAAGTACTTATTCAAATTCCTATTTGCATTTTAACAGTGCTCACCCTATACACCAGAAAAGAAGTTTGGTCAGGGGTCAATATATTAGATCATCCAGAATGACATCAGATATGGAAGATTTTATTGATGAAATAAAAGCCTTGAACCACATGTTTACGAAAATAAACTACCCTAATACCTTAATTGAGGAAGTGGAGAAAGAAGTCTTGGAGGGTAGACCAGGTAAGTTTCATCCAATTTTAGGTTATAGTGAAGAAAGCATAGAACAACAAAATAAACTAGATGAGAATGTTAATAGAGCTTTGGTAATGGAGCATAATGCAAGTTCCACCCTAATAAAAAACATTATAGTAAAGGAATGGAACAGATTCACTACCATTACAGATCGTGACAAAATAACAAAGGAAAAACTAAAAGTAGTTTACAAAAATTCTTGCAACCTAAAGAACTTGTTAGAAAGGAACTACACAGGGAGTACAGGAAATAAGACTAAAATAAGAAAAGGAACATTCAAATGTGGGCATTGTGCCCAGTGTCCTTACATTGTCGATAAGGAAACAGTATATTTAGAAAGTAGGAGCATAGTCTTAGAGGGGAAAGAATGCAATAATTGTGAAGATATTGGGATTGTGTACCTGGCAAAGTGCATTTAATGTCAAGCATTTTATGTGAGGAAGATATAATACAGATAGAAAAGAAGAATTCATGAGCATATGTACGAGGTACAAAATAAAAAAGAAACAAATGCCCTCTATAAACACAGGTTAGAATGTAAGGATGCATATTTTTTATTTTTTGTACTTGAGAAAGAGAAAAATGATGAAAGGGGTGGCTTATAGGAGGAAAGAATAGATTACACAGAGCTTTGGTGGTAAGTTACCCTACAAGCCAATAAATGGCCAGGACTGAATGACTGTATTTCCATAGCCCCCCTTCTCAAACTAACAGTTGCCAAACGATAAGGTCTCAACAAGATGAATTAGTCTATTCCCCTTAATTAATTATTTTTTTATCAGAATTATTTATTAAAAGGTGTTTTTATAATAAACTGATTCTTTATGATAAATTGAGGTTTTAACAATAAGCTACATAGATATGTATAAATGCATTAAATCTATTTTATTTGTTTTTATTAGTGATGCTCTTTATAGCTTGTTACAAGAATTCTAATTTATAACCTAGTTCAATACAAAGGTTTTACGACTTACAGCTTGTTACAAGAAGTGCTAATGTATGTACTAAGTATAGAGTCTTTGCAATTCATTTTTTTACCACAAGATGGTATTGCAACCAAGTTTAATATATAGGTTTCACGATCTGTAGTTAGTAAACAAATGTCACTATTTTTTAATCTTTTATAAATATTTTTATACATGCATACAGCATTTACTACTGGTTCAACTCGTTTTACAACTGAATACTGTTTTGAAAATGTTTCAGATCAACAAAAATACTTTGTCTTATGGAGTTCATAGGTCATATATTTTAATTAGGTCTCATTTAATATTAAGTATTTGATTGGAAGTTTTTAATTCAAACTTGTATAAATAGGAATTGTATTAAGATTAGCCCACATCTGATGAAGTTTTAAAGCAGAAACGTATCTGTTAGATTGAGCATTATTTGTGTTATTGTGGAGTAAATACTTGGAATAAATTGTGCAAAACTGGACTGTCTGAAAGCTTTATTGTGCACCTTCTGGGGTCCATTTTTTTCATTTACTGATGACTGTTTGGCCCTACTTGGGAATTTTCATGGACCCAACACATAAACCAACACACACTGAGGCATTTAAAAGCAATCTTTCTAAAAGCAAAAGACCTCCTAGACATTTGTCCTACAAAAAGAACCCTTAGCAACCCTAAAAGCACCCCATCAAAACAACACCCAGTACAACACAGACAGGCACATCCTTTGGAGTCTCAACTACAAAGACCATATGGCAAGCCAACACATCCAAAATTTTAGTCATAGTAATTTTAGTCATAGGATACTCCATTGTAAAACATACAGATATACTACTCACCAGGCTGAATGAGGAGAAAATCAATGTCAGTTGTCTATCAGGGATAGGATCTGCCAAATTACCCATGCACTCAAGTCACTGGACCATAAATACCAGTATGACTTAGTCACAGTCCATGTGGGTGTAAATGACCTGAGATGTATCTTCCTGCACTATATGAAGACAGACATTATGGAGCTCTCAGACTATGTGTCCCAGACTGGTATGAGCCTAGCACTGAGCAGCATTTTACCTTCACCAAGGTTGATGCCACAATATGAACAAAAGTTAACTGACTTCAATAATTGGCTTAGTTTCGATGTCATTCCAAGTGGCCACAATATTTGTCAGCCCAGGAGGATGTGGTCATCATACCATATTGATTTGCCAAGGATAGGCTGCTCCTGTCCACTCTAAGCTTTTGAATATTGGCTAAAACACTGTCCACCCCCACAGTGCCTTTTTTTAGGAAATGTCAAACTGACAAACCTTCTGACATAGCAAAACCAGCTGAAGGAAATCTAAAGGTGTTTCTGTTCAATGCCAGGAATCTAATTTAGAAACTCCACACCCTTCAGACTCTCCTCAGCCTAGAGAATGTGTATATCTGTAAGTTTACTGAGATATGGATTAAATCTTTGGGGAGCACCCCAGCAGTGCAGGGTTACAATGCCATCCACAAATTCAGGCCAGCTACTGCACAGGCATGGACAAAAGGTGAAGGTGTCCTGAGCTCTATCAGCAGGAAACTGACCTCAAGACTATTCAAAGAGGGTGATGAACTCAAGCTTCTCCAGGCCCATATTTCCTTAGGCAAAGTCCCATATCAAATCCTTGAAAGCTACAGGTAACCATCTATGACCCAGGGAACCCACAATTAATACTTGGACTTACTAGAGGCCTTCACCATTCAACCCAATACCATATTCATGAGCAACGTCAACTACCCAGTACAGACTATGATACTTATACAACCCCAGACTTAAAGGTCCGGAGATTTCTGGACTTTGTAAACACAAACATCTTGGACCAGATAATCCATATACCCACTAAAGGTATAAACAAACTTGAGCTAGTACTCACAAATGTGGGAAAACACTGTACCCTCTCTAGTGTTATAGGTCAGACAAAAAAAGGTGTCTCCTTCATAATAAAAATCAGTTCTGTGATCTTAGCTACCCCCTAACATTTAGGATCTATTCTAAGGCAAACTTTCTATTACTGATAAACTGTCAACATTTCAAGCCTCCCCAAGCCATGAGAATACAGATGTCTATGCAGAATTGTTCCCAGAAACCCTGTACAATCATGTCAAGACATGAATTGAAACAGCTGTACCTATCACAAATTAGACCAAAACTAACTAAAAAACAAACTACTCTGGTGGAATCCACGCATAAACAGGTTGTACAACAAAAAAGTCATAGCCAAAATTAGGAAGTACAATGCCTAGCATAATAAAAATGCTCTTGTCAATTTCAGCAAATAACTAAGACAACAAATTAAGTCTACTATAGCCAAATTTGAAGTAAAGATAACTTCCCAGGCAAAGAACAAACACAAGGCTTTCTTTCAAAGGCAGCACACAGCTGTGTGCAGAACTGATTGTAAATGGAGCCACCTACATGGAACCTCTAAGTACAGCAAATCTGCTGGCTGACAAATTCATCTCTTGTTATACCTCCCATCCCCAGCTACCCTCTAAGAAATACCATCAAACAACCCCCAACTATCACGAGGAAGCATGTTCTAGATGGCCCTGATAGTATGACATGATGCCTCCTAAATAACCTGAAACATGACCTATAGGGACCACTGCAGTTACTGTTTAACCATAGCCTCCAGACAGGCTTTCTGCCACATGAATGGAGAACTGCAACAGTAATCCCTCTGCACTAGAATGGGTTATCAATGGACCCGAAGAACTACAGACCCATAAGTCTGCATAGTCTCATTGCAAAGCCAATGAAAGAATTATTATGGAAATGATTAATACAAACATAGAAAACATTCATTCAAACCAGTTTGGCTTGTCAAAGGCATATCATGTCTACTTAACCTGGTGGACATTTTTGAGAAGGTCTTCAAGGCAATGGATGAGGGCAAAATGGTGCATACTGCCTACCATGACCTGGCTAAGCCACTTGATACAAGATCCCACTCAGGCATTGTAAACAAACTCATGGATATAGGTATAAATCCTTATGTTACATGCTGGATAGCCAGCTAGCTTTCAG
The DNA here is from genome assembly GCF_019279795.1 of Protopterus annectens. Classification (NCBI taxonomy): domain Eukaryota; kingdom Metazoa; phylum Chordata; order Ceratodontiformes; family Protopteridae; genus Protopterus; species Protopterus annectens. The sequence continues at coordinate 132,390,559 of NC_056750.1, forward strand.
ATAGGACTCAGGAAGTTAGGATGGGGAGACCATTTCCACAAAGAGGCCAGTCACTGATGGAGTTCCCCAGGGCTTTCTGCTGGGTCTGCTCCTTTTTCTTATCTACTTCTTGGAAGTCAAGACCAATGTCAAGGACCTCTGGATGACCATGTTTGTAGATGACTGTAAACTAGGAGCAGTCATAGAATCCCCCAAGACACTAACATCCTATAGGAAGGATAAACACAGACAAATGACTAGTGCCAAAACCATGGCTTAAAACCCAATGCCAAGAAATGCATAATACCCTTTGGGAAGTCAACTACCTTAGGAAATTACCTCTTTGATAACATACCCCTAATAATAGAACCAATAGTCAAGATCTGGGTGCTTATGTAGATAGTAACCTGGCTTTTTACCAAATTCAAAGCAAAGGCATGGTATATAGTATGTGGACATCATTGTTCCACTGTATTTGGCCCTCATCATGTCCACCATAGAGTGCAATGTCCCCTTGAGTATGTACCTGACCACAAGCATATACAATTGAAATGTCCACAGAAGTTCCTCACAAAAATAATAAAGTTGCATAAACAGCATGTCCTAAGCAGATTGTCTCAAAACCTTATATCTATACTCTGTTTCCTACAGACTAATATAAGGCAGTCAATGCCTGGCATACAATGCATCCCCCAATCCAATGGACCTTTGCATATCTGCAAAATGAATAGCATAAAAATTACTTGACCTAAGGATTTAAACTTTGCTTACAACTTAAATAGGACACATTGTAGAGATAGGTATGAGTCTCAGAAAATTCTCATTCTCTGGAATAGGCTTCCCAACAATGTAAAGCAGAGTTCTTCTCTAACCCTATTCAAACAAAACCTGTAGCAATGGACAGGACATCAGAAATTCAGAAATACACCCCTTGTCTAGCATCCATGTCTCTAATGGACAGAAACAGCTTGTAAATCTTGCCCTAGTATATATATATATATATATATATATATATATATATATATATATATATATATATATCCATTAAAATAACCTCTAAGACACATAAACCTGTGTGATGCAATTGGAATGCTTGGCAAGGCTTATAAAGGCTGCAGTGGTCATCATCGACCTAGTATACATCCATAAATCTATGAAGTTATGATTCAATCACCATGCAGTAATGAGAAATGAGTCCAGATTTCTTCACAATTTCCATTCTGTGACTGTGAGCACATCACATAACAGTCAAATGTATTAAATTACCCAAAGTAACACTGAAAAGGCTCCCACCAAAGATAGCGTTTTGTCATCTTTTTCGCCGTTTTACAATCTTTACGTAACAAGAACATATTATATTACCTTTGATGCCTCATTTTCTGTGAGATTTTTGTTTATTAATTTTTCATCTGTGTGGAAACACTCTGATACCAGATAAAATGCATTTAATCACCCAAACTACTTATTTCTCAAAATGCTGTTTAACAAACAACTTATTTCTTTCTTCTTTCACTCTTTCTAAGAGTTGTATTCATGTTTTCTTTAGGATATTTGATCCTAATAACATCTCAAGAATATTCTTCTAGTCATTTGCTACCCTCTAAATGCTTTTCTTAAGGATACATAAGCAATAAAACTTAATTTGAACCGTTTCCAGCTTTCTGAACAGCCACTTTAACCACTGAGTTACATTTAATTTAATTAAACTTTATGAATTTACAGTACTCACCTCTGACCTTATCTGCCCCATCATAATATCTCTCTTCTCTACCAAAACAAATCAAAGTTGGCATATTTGCATGCTTCTTGACTGGTGTAATGTTACACATTTTACCAATGAGCAAAACAAAACTACAACAGAATGCTGCTCAATTAGAACAAAAAGATACTCTGTTACCAATACTATGCTCAAAAGGATCTATGACAAATGATCAAAGTACTGAATCATCGCACCACACAGGTTTGAACTCGATGCATCAAAAAGTCATATTACTGAACACGTAAAATACCAACATATAACAAGTCACAAAATGAAAACAAGTTTTCTCTTACAATCTGTTAATCTTACCACTGACTTCAGACATAATTTATCTGAATAGTGGTCACGCCAGAGGAAGGATTGTTCTGAGGTAAAGTGTAGGTTTGGAGGCAGAGGTTAGCAATATTAGTAAAGTGGAGTAAGAGGGCTGGGCTTCATGCCCAGCCTAGCCCTTGTAGCAGAAACAACAAATATAAACAGGCTATATTAAAACAGATGTTAACAGTGAAACATTACAAATTAGAGCACATCATCACCAACTCCCTTTTTTCATTTATTACATGGGGTTCTGGTGTCGTCTCAACTGTTGCTAACTCTCTTGATTCAGTGCCACACTCTTGCCTTCTTCAACAGTCATTCCTGACTGTCACGGGTCTTCTATCAGACAATCCATCCACCTCTTTGCTGGACACTCTCATTTCCTGATGCCATGTTCCTGTCTTCCCCAAATCTTATTCACCAGATTGTCTTTGTCTTTCTTGCTCATCTGCCTGAACCACCATAATCTGTTCTATGTGTCCTTCTCTGCAGTTGGAGCTACTTGGGCTTCTGCTGTGATGTTTTCATTTCATCATCTGTCCCACAGTGTGCATTTTAACATACATCTCAGGCACTTTATGTCCGTCACCTCTAGCTTCTTCAACTGCTCTACCTTTGCTGCCCAGTTTTCTGTACCATACAGTAGTACTGGTCACACCTGTTTTGTATTCCTTACTTTTCAGCTTCTTTGGCATTGTTCTACCCTTAACACTCTGTGCAGTTGGCTGCAGCCTCCCTGATTTTAGCTTTGATGTCCTTATTGAAACTTCCCTTCTCCTCAACCTCACCTGCCAGATACGTGAAGCTGTTATCCCATTCTAGTATTTTCTCTTCTGTCTCAATTCTCCGCTTCTTTTGACTTTTCCCATTTGCTGTCATTACAGCTGTCTACAGCACACTCGGTTTCTTTCCACATGCCTTCAGTTTTGCATTCCATTCCCCCTATCATTTGCTGACGTTCTTGAACAGAGTCTGCCTATAATGCCACATTGTCTGCCTACAGCAACTTTGTTGATTTTCCCCCTCCAACCTGATTGCTATTGTAGTTCATCACCAGTATGAACAGCAGTGGCTTCAGAGCTGAATCCTAATGCACACTCACACCCACTGGGAACCCTTCTGTGAAACTCAACACTGTACTTGAGCCATTCAGTCATTGTACATAACCTGCACAGATTCCATCCATGTTTCTAGGGCTTGGAACCATCCCAAGACTGCCCAAATTAACTTTCTTGGGACTGTGTTATATCCTTTCTCCAAATCTAGAAACAACCAGTTGGGCTCTTTCCTCATCTCTAGTTTCTTCTCAACTATCTGTCTCAGTGCAAACATTGAGTCACTTGTGCTGCATCCCGATCTGAATCCAAACTGCTCATCTCCTATCTTGATATCTACTACTTCTTGTATTCATTTATCAGTCATCCTCTTCAGAACTTTCATGCAGTGTGACAGGAGTTTGATACTTCTGCACTGCCCACAGTTGTGAATGCCCCCTTTGTTCTTGAACACTGGCACTAGTATGCTTATTCTCCATCTGAGATATACTTTCCTCTCCATACTGCTATGAGTACCCTCAGGAGTCATTTCTCCTCTGTCTCACCCAACATCTTTGATCATATTTGCTGTGACCTCATCTCAGCCTGCTGCCTTTCCTGACTTCATTTTCCTTAGTGCTGTTCTTCTTGGGTGGGCTCCACTTCTTTTTTCATCACAGGCTGTGTCTGGGGCAGTACAGCTTCTGTAAGGTTTTCTTCATTCAGAAGATGGTGGAAATACTCTGCCTTTGATGTCCTGTGGACTGGTGAAAAGGTTGTTGCTGGAATCCCTTATGAAGTGTGTCTGACTATCTTCTTTATCTTTCTGCTTTTGCCTTGCAACCTGATATAGTTTCTTTATGCCATCTACAGATTCACTTTCTTGAAGCTGGTACAGTACTTCTAATGCCTTGTTCTTTGTTATTACAACTCTTCTCTTAACCTCCTTGTTAGACAACCAGTATTCCTTCTTGGCCCAGTCTATCTTTTCTATCCCATCTTTTCTTGCACTCCTTCTTTCTTTTGATGACTTCCTGGACTTCTGCATTCCACCAGTAGCTTTCCTTATGTACCTTGTTTCTATACCAGTGTCAGCTGCATATATGTTCTATGGTCCTTACACATGCTGTTTTGAGGTGCTGCCATTCTGTCCTCTTCTTCCTGAAGTGCTTGAGACTTGAGTAATTCCTTAAATTCCTGTGCTTTCTATATAGTCAACTTCCAGGTTTTCAACCTAGTTTCTGTTGACCTTAGAGCCTACTTTGACCACTGCTTGCAGCTGATTGTGACAACCAGTGGTTTATTTTGTGGGCTGACTGCTTCACTGGGGATGACTTTGTAATATCTAATTCTACCCAATGCCCTTTCCTTACAGGAGGAAGTCTACCTGAGTTGCATGTTGACCACACTTGTATGTCATCTTACCCTTGTTGAACCATGTGTTGGCTACTATCAAGCCATTTGCCAGACAGAAGTCTAGAATGGCCTCTCCTTTAATCTTGTTGTTCCACCCATAAGGACTCAGGCAGTCCTCATATCTTGTTCTGTCTGTCCTGAGGTATACCTTCATGTTCCCCATTATCAACAATAGTTCATGTTGTCCTGATGATTTATCTAGTAAGTTCTGCAACTGCTATCTAAATGCACTCTTTTCCTCACTATCATAACACTGCAGTGAGGACACAGGCTGAGATTATGACTATTGCTCTCTCCTTACACTGGAGTCTGATGGGCATGAATCTGTCACTAATTCTGATGACATCCCTCACTGCCTCCAGAGGCCTCTCCCTGAACACAATTCCCATACCATTTCTAGTATGTTCCCTTCCTGATTATTTCACTATGGATCCCAAACCAAGTGGTGTTGCTACACTGCCCTTCTGTGTTGTTTCCTGGATACAAAGAATGTCCCACCTCCTCCTTACTATTATGTCATCCACTTATAAGCTGCTTCCTATCAGTGAACCCACAATGAGTGTAGCAATTCTTAGTTCATGTTTGAGTTAACAGAGCTATCTCAGGTAACCCAAACTGGGAAACTGGAAACTGGCTAGACAGAAGCTTACTGTCACAGGGCTGCTGGACTTTATGGCAGATACATACTGGTAATAGGGGCACATATACCCCTCCCACCATTAACATGGGACCCTTGCATAGATTGGAAGAGGCCAGGTCATCAACCCACTTATCAAGTGTAAATTCTCATGCCCATATTTGGCAACATTAGTCAATAAGACTGAATCACCTAGATCCAATTTTTACACAGTTGAGTGGCTAGCCCTGACACAACAGTCTATGATCCATGTTTTCCTATTCTGAAGATACTGCTCAAAACAGTTGATGCCCAAAGTAGTTGGTCTATTCCACTTTTCCTCCTATGAGCACAATCTAGAGTCTGTTATGCGGCCTACAACTCCATTCCTGGGTAAGTTTGAGGTGGAAATGTGCAGAATGTTTTTGGGAGGAATCCCACAGAGGCACAGAGAGAACATGCAAGCTATACAGGCATTGGCCAAAGGTCTGATCAAACATTGCAATTTGTGTATGGGAGGCAAAGACCTTAAGTGCAATAACTAATATAAACTTTACAAAATATTAATAATGGTATCAGTTTAAGCTAGAAACTATAAGAAGAAGGAAAGAAAGAGAAAAAAAAAATAAATAAATAAACAAAAGAAAAAAAACTAAGAAAAAAAGAAAAAGTTATATCTTCACACACACACACACACACACACACACACACACACACACACACACACACACACACACACACTCTCTCACACGCACACACAAGTTTTGTACTATTAGTCAGAGGAGATATCAAAGTGAGAAGAATAAAATGACAGTGTTGAGCGAGCTGTACAAAGTAAGGACATTTCAAAGTACTTAAACACTGCATGAATAGGGTATGATTTTTCTGATTGTTAATTATTTTGACAGATACCAATCAGATACAAATATAATGATTAATGCTGTTGTAGCAAATAACAGTGACTGCATGCAATCTGAGTATATCTAGTCATTCTCAGTTCACATGTGAACTAATTTTGAGCAGATTATACAAGAAGAAAGCAATCTGTCATAATACAATAGTTCTATTGAGCAAGTGCACAACAGAAATACCTCTGGGTTTCCAGAAGATGTTTCTACATGTAACATTTTGTAAGATGTAGCATTCTTTTAAAGCTGCCATGACTGCTGTGTTCAACACCAACATGCAGCAAGGCACACTATACAGCACTTGCTCTAATGGCTTGATTCTGTGTTGCAGAAATGTGTGTATGCAACTGCCCAAAAAGAAATCTTATATTTTGCTTGGGCACTCACCAGGCACACTGTTTCATGGGCAGGACACATGTCCATGTGTACTGCTCATGGCTTCTTTACAGAAAATAAAATGCTGTTCAGTTTCATCATTAATCATATTCTTTCACACACAGTCTGTAAAAAGACTTAGGAACTATCAGTCCTTTTGAACAGTTTTCTTTGATTATTTGATTCTTCAAACACTGGATTATAATAAAATAAAACTTTCAAACATCAGCATTTTTCAACAGTTTTCTTGGACTCTTCTCCCACAAGGTCTGCAGTAAAACAAAATTGTAAATGATCTACCCTTTTCAATAAGCTTTACCCCTTAACTTCTTTGCAAGTTGGTAGTTTCAACAAAGTAAATGGCTTCATGCAAGATGAATGAAGGACAGCAACTGTCATCCTCTTGCCCAAAGGTGAGGTGTCAATGAACCCAGGTAATTGTAGTCCCATAAGCCTGAACAGCCTCATATGTAAGGCTATGGAAAGAATCATTATGGAGTTAATAAATATATGTCACCTATACATTCTCCACCCAAATAAATGGCAATTATCACAGGCTATTAATGCTAGAGGAGCCTCTAGACAAATGTGCCCCCATCTCATATTTAATTTATTCTAGCTATGGAGACCTTGTCAAAACAGATTCATTTTATTATGCAGTGTATCCCATGTACATGGAAATTTTTGCTATGTTTGCAAATGATTGTATGTTAGCAACTGATAGGATGGGCCTTATTTTAATGGGGATAATTAACACTTTTGAATGGTTTAAAAAAGTTTCTGGGCTGAAGTGCAATTGAAATAAAAACATCCAACTTAGGGTGAGTAGCATTTTTGAACTCAATAGGGGAGCAGCAGATAACTAGAATGGATTATGTTAAATATTTGGGTTTAATGATGTGGGACATGGAGATGATATTTGTAATTAGTAATTATTTGGTATTATGTCAGCAAATGTCTTTATAATTAGCAACCTAGTTAAAAAACTGTTCACATTAACTGGTAGGATTAATTGAATACAGGTAATGGAACTTCCTAGACTGCAATATTTTAGTAGAGACTTGACAATAATTTCTAAAGATGACTCCTGTCTAAAGAAAGTATACACACTTGGTGTGAAAATTTTGGAATGGGAGAGGGGTGAGAATAGCGGTTTAGGAAATGGGGAGGCATGCCAAGCTTTGAACTATACGCTTTTGTTTATGCTGCAGCATGTACCCAGGTGAAAGATTCATTTTACAAATCTGAGAGTGGTAATGCAGGACAAACAATTACCATAGAAAATGTAATGTGGGATAGGCTTACAAGATTATTGAAAGGGACTACAGGAGTGGCATTGGGAGTCTTGCTAATTGGTCTGTGGAGCAATCATAATAGAATATCTGGTAGAACTATTCATTGGAGGAAGTGGGGAAAAAGAGGGGATAACACTGTCACTTCAGATGTGCAAGGAAGGAGATGCAAGTTTCAGAGGTAATTTGATTTTGGATTCCAATTTAACCATGTTTTGTTTCAATTTGAACAATTAAAATTAATAGTTGAGTAAAGAGATAAGACCTGGGGAAGATATAAGCTAGGGAAGAGTGTGTGGGAATTATTTGTGATGTTAACAAGACAACAGTTGACAAACAGTTACATGCAGCATGCTCTACAGTACTCTTGTGCAGCACATGTATGGGAAAGAGATGGAAAAGCTGAGATTAAAATGATGGGAGAAAGAAAGTGCTAAGTTTTCTAAGGAGGAATGGGTGAGTTATCTAGGCGTAAGAGACAAACAGAAAATTCTTCTGGAAGTTTGAGGTCAGTATATCCACTGGATACATCAATGGTTTAGGACCCCACTGCAGTTGATGCAGGCCTCTGGGAAGGGGAATTTTTGGCAATATGGTGAATTGGAGGTGAGTAACATTCATATGTTTGGCAGTTATGTTTTCATACGCTAAGTGCTGGGCTGATGTAATGCAGGAATGGAGGCATTTAAAAGCAATCTTTCTAAAAGCAAAAGACCTCCTAGACATTTGTCCTACAAAAAGAACCCTTAGCAACCCTAAAAGCACCCCATCAAAACAACACCCAGTACAACACAGACAGGCACATCCTTTGGAGTCTCAACTACAAAGACCATATGGCAAGCCAACACATCCAAAATTTTAGTCATAGTAATTTTAGTCATAGGATACTCCATTGTAAAACATACAGATATACTACTCACCAGGCTGAATGAGGAGAAAATCAATGTCAGTTGTCTATCAGGGGATAGGATCTGCCAAATTACCCATGCACTCAAGTCACTGGACCATAAATACCAGTATGACTTAGTCACAGTCCATGTGGGTGTAAATGACCTGAGATGTATCTTCCTGCACTATATGAAGACAGACATTATGGAGCTCTCAGACTATGTGTCCCAGACTGGTATGAGCCTAGCACTGAGCAGCATTTTACCTTCACCAAGGTTGATGCCACAATATGAACAAAAGTTAACTGACTTCAATAATTGGCTTAGTTTCGGATGTCATTCCAAGTGGCCACAATATTTGTCAGCCCAGGAGGATGTGGTCATCATACCATATTGATTTGCCAAGGATAGGCTGCTCCTGTCCACTCTAAGCTTTTGAATATTGGCTAAAACACTGTCCACCCCCACAGTGCCTTTTTTTAGGAAATGTCAAACTGACAAACCTTCTGACATAGCAAAACCAGCTGAAGGAAATCTAAAGGTGTTTCTGTTCAATGCCAGGAATCTAATTTAGAAACTCCACACCCTTCAGACTCTCCTCAGCCTAGAGAATGTGTATATCTGTAAGTTTACTGAGATATGGATTAAATCTTTGGGGAGCACCCCAGCAGTGCAGGGTTACAATGCCATCCACAAATTCAGGCCAGCTACTGCACAGGCATGGACAAAAGGTGAAGGTGTCCTGAGCTCTATCAGCAGGAAACTGACCTCAAGACTATTCAAAGAGGGTGATGAACTCAAGCTTCTCCAGGCCCATATTTCCTTAGGCAAAGTCCCATATCAAATCCTTGAAAGCTACAGGTAACCATCTATGACCCAGGGAACCCACAATTAATACTTGGACTTACTAGAGGCCTTCACCATTCAACCCAATACCATATTCATGAGCAACGTCAACTACCCAGTACAGACTATGATACTTATACAACCCCAGACTTAAAGGTCCGGAGATTTCTGGACTTTGTAAACACAAACATCTTGGACCAGATAATCCATATACCCACTAAAGGTATAAACAAACTTGAGCTAGTACTCACAAATGTGGGAAAACACTGTACCCTCTCTAGTGTTATAGGTCAGACAAAAAAAGGTGTCTCCTTCATAATAAAAATCAGTTCTGTGATCTTAGCTACTAACATTTAGGATCTATTCTAAGGCAAACTTTCTATTACTGATAAACTGTCAACATTTCAAGCCTCCCCAAGCCATGAGAATACAGATGTCTATGCAGAATTGTTCCCAGAAACCCTGTACAATCATGTCAAGACATGAATTGAAACAGCTGTACCTATCACAAATTAGACCAAAACTAACTAAAAAACAAACTACTCTGGTGGAATCCACGCATAAACAGGTTGTACAACAAAAAAGTCATAGCCAAAATTAGGAAGTACAATGCCTAGCATAATAAAAATGCTCTTGTCAATTTCAGCAAATAACTAAGACAACAAATTAAGTCTACTATAGCCAAATTTGAAGTAAAGATAACTTCCCAGGCAAAGAACAAACACAAGGCTTTCTTTCAAAGGCAGCACACAGCAGTGTGCAGAACTGATTGTAAATGGAGCCACCTACATGGAACCTCTAAGTACAGCAAATCTGCTGGCTGACAAATTCATCTCTTGTTATACCTCCCATCCCCAGCTACCCTCTAAGAAATACCATCAAACAACCCCCAACTATCACGAGGAAGCATGTTCTAGATGGCCCTGATAGTATGACATGATGCCTCCTAAATAACCTGAAACATGACCTATAGGGACCACTGCAGTTACTGTTTAACCATAGCCTCCAGACAGGCTTTCTGCCACATGAATGGAGAACTGCAACAGTAATCCTCTGCACTAGAATGGGTTATCAATGGACCCGAAGAACTACAGACCCATAAGTCTGCATAGTCTCATTGCAAAGCCAATGAAAGAATTATTATGGAAATGATTAATACAAACATAGAAAACATTCATTCAAACCAGTTTGGCTTGTCAAAGGCATATCATGTCTACTTAACCTGGTGGACATTTTTGAGAAGGTCTTCAAGGCAATGGATGAGGGCAAAATGGTGCATACTGCCTACCATGACCTGGCTAAGCCACTTGATACAAGATCCCACTCAGGCATTGTAAACAAACTCATGGATATAGGTATAAATCCTTATGTTACATGCTGGATAGCCAGCTAGCTTTCAGATAGGACTCAGGAAGTTAGGATGGGGAGACCATTTCCACAAAGAGGCCAGTCACTGATGGAGTTCCCCAGGGCTTTCTGCTGGGTCTGCTCCTTTTTCTTATCTACTTCTTGGAAGTCAAGACCAATGTCAAGGACCTCTGGATGACCATGTTTGTAGATGACTGTAAACTAGGAGCAGTCAAGAATCCTCCAAAGACACTAACATCCTACAGGAAGGACTAACACAGAGAAATGACTTGTGCCAAAACCATGGCTTAAAACCCAATGCCAAGAAATGCATAATACCCTTTGGGAAGTCAACTACCTTAGGAAATTACCTCTTTGATAACATACCCCTAATAATAGAACCAATAGTCAAGATCTGGGTGCTTATGTAGATAGTAACCTGGCTTTTTACCAAATTCAAAGCAAAGGCATGGTATATAGTATGTGGACATCATTGTTCCACTGTATTTGGCCCTCATCATGTCCACCATAGAGTGCAATGTCCCCTTGAGTATGTACCTGACCACAAGCATATACAATTGAAATGTCCACAGAAGTTCCTCACAAAAATAATAAAGTTGCATAAACAGCATGTCCTAAGCAGATTGTCTCAAAACCTTATATCTATACTCTGTTTCCTACAGACTAATATAAGGCAGTCAATGCCTGGCATACAATGCATCCCCCAATCCAATGGACCTTTTGCATATCTGCAAAATGAATAGCATAAAAATTACTTGACCTAAGGATTTAAACTTTGCTTACAACTTAAATAGGACACATTGTAGAGATAGGTATGAGTCTCAGAAAATTCTCATTCTCTGGAATAGGCTTCCCAACAATGTAAAGCAGAGTTCTTCTCTAACCCTATTCAAACAAAACCTGTAGCAATGGACAGGACATCAGAAATTCAGAAATACACCCCTTGTCTAGCATCCATGTCTCTAATGGACAGAAACAGCTTGTAAATCTTGCCCTAGTATATATATATATATATATATATATATATATATATATATATATATATATATATCCATTAAAATAACCTCTAAGACACATAAACCTGTGTGATGCAATTGGAATGCTTGGCAAGGCTTATAAAGGCTGCAGTGGTCATCATCGACCTAGTATACATCCATAAATCTATGAAGTTATGATTCAATCACCATGCAGTAATGAGAAATGAGTCCAGATTTCTTCACAATTTCCATTCTGTGACTGTGAGCACATCACATAACAGTCAAATGTATTAAATTACCCAAAGTAACACTGAAAAGGCTCCCACCAAAGATAGCGTTTTTGTCATCTTTTTCTGCCGTTTTACAATCTTTACGTAACAAGAACATATTATATTACCTTTGATGCCTCATTTTCTGTGAGATTTTTGTTTATTAATTTTTCATCTGTGTGGAAACACTCTGATACCAGATAAAATGCATTTAATCACCCAAACTACTTATTTCTCAAAATGCTGTTTAACAAACAACTTATTTCTTTCTTCTTTCACTCTTTCTAAGAGTTGTATTCATGTTTTCTTTAGGATATTTGATCCTAATAACATCTCAAGAATATTCTTCTAGTCATTTGCTACCCTCTAAATGCTTTTCTTAAGGATACATAAGCAATAAAAACTTAATTTGAACCGTTTCCAGCTTTCTGAACAGCCACTTTAACCACTGAGTTACATTTAATTTAATTAAACTTTATGAATTTACAGTACTCACCTCTGACCTTATCTGCCCCATCATAATATCTCTCTTCTCTACCAAAACAAATCAAAGTTGGCATATTTGCATGCTTCTTGACTGGTGTAATGTTACACATTTTACCAATGAGCAAAACAAAACTACAACAGAATGCTGCTCAATTAGAACAAAAAAGATACTCTGTTACCAATACTATGCTCAAAAGGATCTATGACAAATGATCAAAGTACTGAATCATCGCACCACACAGGTTTGAACTCGATGCATCAAAAAGTCATATTACTGAACACGTAAAATACCAACATATAACAAGTCACAAAATGAAAACAAGTTTTCTCTTACAATCTGTTAATCTTACCACTGACTTCAGACATAATTTATCTGAATAGTGGTCACGTCAGAGGAAGGATTGTTCTGAGGTAAAGTGTAGGTTTGGAGGCAGAGGTTAGCAATATTAGTAAAGTGGAGTAAGAGGGCTGGGCTTCATGCCCAGCCTAGCCCTTGTAGCAGAAACAACAAATATAAACAGGCTATATTAAAACAGATGTTAACAGTGAAACATTACAAATTAGAGCACATCATCACCAACTCCCTTTTTTCATTTATTACATGGGGTTCTGGTGTCGTCTCAACTGTTGCTAACTCTCTTGATTCAGTGCCACACTCTTGCCTTCTTCAACAGTCATTCCTGACTGTCACGGGTCTTCTATCAGACAATCCATCCACCTCTTTGCTGGACACTCTCATTTCCTGATGCCATGTTCCTGTCTTCCCCAAATCTTATTCACCAGATTGTCTTTGTCTTTCTTGCTCATCTGCCTGAACCACCATAATCTGTTCTATGTGTCCTTCTCTGCAGTTGGAGCTACTTGGGCTTCTGCTGTGATGTTTTCATTTCATCATCTGTCCCACAGTGTGCATTTTAACATACATCTCAGGCACTTTATGTCCGTCACCTCTAGCTTCTTCAACTGCTCTACCTTTGCTGCCCAGTTTTCTGTACCATACAGTAGTACTGGTCACACCTGTTTTGTATTCCTTACTTTTCAGCTTCTTTGGCATTGTTCTACCCTTAACACTCTGTGCAGTTGGCTGCAGCCTCCCTGATTTTAGCTTTGATGTCCTTATTGAAACTTCCCTTCTCCTCAACCTCACCTGCCAGATACGTGAAGCTGTTATCCCATTCTAGTATTTTCTCTTCTGTCTCAATTCTCCGCTTCTTTTGACTTTTCCCATTTGCTGTCATTACAGCTGTCTACACACTCGGTTTCTTTCCACATGCCTTCAGTTTTGCATTCCATTCCCCCTATCATTTGCTGACGTTCTTGAACAGAGTCTGCCTATAATGCCACATTGTCTGCCTACAGCAACTTTGTTGATTTTCCCCCTCCAACCTGATTGCTATTGTAGTTCATCACCAGTATGAACAGCAGTGGCTTCAGAGCTGAATCCTAATGCACACTCACACCCACTGGGAACCCTTCTGTGAAACTCAACACTGTACTTGAGCCATTCAGTCATTGTACATAACCTGCACAGATTCCATCCATGTTTCTAGGGCTTGGAACCATCCCAAGACTGCCCAAATTAACTTTCTTGGGACTGTGTTATATCCTTTCTCCAAATCTAGAAACAACCAGTTGGGCTCTTTCCTCATCTCTAGTTTCTTCTCAACTATCTGTCTCAGTGCAAACATTGAGTCACTTGTGCTGCATCCCGATCTGAATCCAAACTGCTCATCTCCTATCTTGATATCTACTACTTCTTGTATTCATTTATCAGTTACCCTCCACAGAACTTTCATGCAGTGTGACAGGAGTTTGAAATCTCTTGTACTGCACACAGTTGTGAATGCCCCCTTTGTTCTTGAACACTGCCACAAGTATACTTATTCTCCATCTGAGATATACTTTCCTCTCCATACTGCTATGAGTACCCTCAGGAGTCATTTCTCCTCTGTCTCACCCAACATCTTTGATCATATTTGCTGTGACCTCATCTCAGCCTGCTGCCTTTCCTGACTTCATTTTCCTTAGTGCTGTTCTTCTTGGGTGGGCTCCACTTCTTTTTTCATCACAGGCTGTGTCTGGGGCAGTACAGCTTCTGTAAGGTTTTCTTCATTCAGAAGATGGTGGAAATACTCTGCCTTTGATGTCCTGTGGACTGGTGAAAAGGTTGTTGCTGGAATCCCTTATGAAGTGTGTCTGACTATCTTCTTTATCTTTCTGCTTTTGCCTTGCAACCTGATATAGTTTCTTTATGCCATCTACAGATTCACTTTCTTGAAGCTGGTACAGTACTTCTAATGCCTTGTTCTTTGTTATTACAACTCTTCTCTTAACCTCCTTGTTAGACAACCAGTATTCCTTCTTGGCCCAGTCTATCTTTTCTATCCCATCTTTTCTTGCACTCCTTCTTTCTTTTGATGACTTCCTGGACTTCTGCATTCCACCAGTAGCTTTCCTTATGTACCTTGTTTCTATACCAGTGTCAGCTGCATATATGTTCTATGGTCCTTACACATGCTGTTTTGAGGTGCTGCCATTCTGTCCTCTTCTTCCTGAAGTGCTTGAGACTTGAGTAATTCCTTAAATTCCTGTGCTTTCTATATAGTCAACTTCCAGGTTTTCAACCTAGTTTCTGTTGACCTTAGAGCCTACTTTGACCACTGCTTGCAGCTGATTGTGACAACCAGTGGTTTATTTTGTGGGCTGACTGCTTCACTGGGGATGACTTTGTAATATCTAATTCTACCCAATGCCCTTTCCTTACAGGAGGAAGTCTACCTGAGTTGCATGTTGACCACACTTGTATGTCATCTTACCCTTGTTGAACCATGTGTTGGCTACTATCAAGCCATTTGCCAGACAGAAGTCTAGAATGGCCTCTCCTTTAATCTTGTTGTTCCACCCATAAGGACTCAGGCAGTCCTCATATCTTGTTCTGTCTGTCCTGAGGTATACCTTCATGTTCCCCATTATCAACAATAGTTCATGTTGTCCTGATGATTTATCTAGTAAGTTCTGCAACTGCTATCTAAATGCACTCTTTTCCTCACTATCATAACACTGCAGTGAGGACACAGGCTGAGATTATGACTATTGCTCTCTCCTTACACTGGAGTCTGATGGGCATGAATCTGTCACTAATTCTGATGACATCCCTCACTGCCTCCAGAGGCCTCTCCCTGAACACAATTCCCATACCATTTCTAGTATGTTCCCTTCCTGATTATTTCACTATGGATCCCAAACCAAGTGGTGTTGCTACACTGCCCTTCTGTGTTGTTTCCTGGATACAAAGAATGTCCCACCTCCTCCTTACTATTATGTCATCCACTTATAAGCTGCTTCCTATCAGTGAACCCACAATGAGTGTAGCAATTCTTAGTTCATGTTTGAGTTAACAGAGCTATCTCAGGTAACCCAAACTGGGAAACTGGAAACTGGCTAGACAGAAGCTTACTGTCACAGGGCTGCTGGACTTTATGGCAGATACATACTGGTAATAGGGGCACATATACCCCTCCCACCATTAACATGGGACCCTTGCATAGATTGGAAGAGGCCAGGTCATCAACCCACTTATCAAGTGTAAATTCTCATGCCCATATTTGGCAACATTAGTCAATAAGACTGAATCACCTAGATCCAATTTTTACACAGTTGAGTGGCTAGCCCTGACACAACAGTCTATGATCCATGTTTTCCTATTCTGAAGATACTGCTCAAAACAGTTGATGCCCAAAGTAGTTGGTCTATTCCACTTTTCCCTCCTATGAGCACAATCTAGAGTCTGTTATGCGGCCTACAACTCCATTCCTGGGTAAGTTTGAGGTGGAAATGTGCAGAATGTTTTTGGGAGGAATCCCACAGAGGCACAGAGAGAACATGCAAGCTATACAGGCATTGGCCAAAGGTCTGGATCAAACATTGCAATTTGTGTATGGGAGGCAAAGACCTTAAGTGCAACAACTAATATAAACTTTACAAAATATTAATAATGGTATCAGTTTAAGCTAGAAACTATAAGAAGAAGGAAAGAAAGAGAAAAAAAAAATAAATAAACAAAAGAAAAAAAACTAAGAAAAAAAGAAAAAAGTTATATCTTCACACACACACACACACACACACACACACACACACACACACACACACACACACACACTCTCTCACACGCACACACAAGTTTTGTACTATTAGTCAGAGGAGATATCAAAGTGAGAAGAATAAAATGACAGTGTTGAGCGAGCTGTACAAAGTAAGGACATTTCAAAGTACTTAAACACTGCATGAATAGGGTATGATTTTTCTGATTGTTAATTATTTTGACAGATACCAATCAGATACAAATATAATGATTAATGCTGTTGTAGCAAATAACAGTGACTGCATGCAATCTGAGTATATCTAGTCATTCTCAGTTCACATGTGAACTAATTTTGAGCAGATTATACAAGAAGAAAGCAATCTGTCATAATACAATAGTTCTATTGAGCAAGTGCACAACAGAAATACCTCTGGGTTTCAGAAGATGTTTCTACATGTAACATTTTGTAAGATGTAGCATTCTTTTAAAGCTGCCATGACTGCTGTGTTCAACACCAACATGCAGCAAGGCACACTATACAGCACTTGCTCTAATGGCTTGATTCTGTGTTGCAGAAATGTGTGTATGCAACTGCCCAAAAAGAAATCTTATATTTTGCTTGGGCACTCACCAGGCACACTGTTTCATGGGCAGGACACATGTCCATGTGTACTGCTCATGGCTTCTTTACAGAAAATAAAATGCTGTTCAGTTTCATCATTAATCATATTCTTTCACACACAGTCTGTAAAAAGACTTAGGAACTATCAGTCCTTTTGAACAGTTTTCTTTGATTATTTGATTCTTCAAACACTGGATTATAATAAAATAAAACTTTCAAACATCAGCATTTTTCAACAGTTTTCTTGGACTCTTCTCCCACAAGGTCTGCAGTAAAACAAAATTGTAAATGATCTACCCTTTTCAATAAGCTTTACCCTTAACTTCTTTGCAAGTTGGTAGTTTCAACAAAGTAAATGGCTTCATGCAAGAATAATGAAGGACTGCAACAGTCATCCTCTTGCCCAAAGGTGGGGTGTCAATGAACCCAGCTAACTGTAGCCCTATAAGCCTGACCTGCCTCATATGTAAGGCTATGGAAAGAATCAATATGGAGTTAATAAAGATATGTAATTTACAAACTCTCCACCCAAATAAAAGGCAATTATCATGGGATATTAATGTTAGAAGAGGCAGTAGACAAAAGTACCCCCTATCTTGTATTTAATTTATTCTAGCTTTGGAGACCTTGTCTCAACAGGTTCATTATTATATATGGGGTATCCCCATGTACATGGAAATTTTTGACATGTTTGCAAATGATTGTATGTTAGCAACTGATAGGATGGGCCTTATTTTAATGGGGATAATTAACACTTTTGAATGGTTTAAAAAAGTTTCTGGGCTGAAGTGCAATTGAAATAAAAACATCCAACTTAGGGTGAGTAGAGTTTTGGCCTCAATAGTGGAGAAGCAGATAACCAGAATAGATGATGTTAAATATTTGGGTTAAATGATGTGGGACATGGACAGGATACTTGTAATTAGTAATTATTTGGCATTATGTCAGCAAATGTCTTTATAATTAGCAACCTAGTTAAAAAACTGTTCACATTAACTGGTAGGATTAATTGAATACAGGTAATGGAACTTCCTAGACTGCAATATTTTAGTAGAGACTTGACAATAATTTCTAAAGATGACTCCTGTCTAAAAAAAGTATACACACTTGGTGTGAAAATTTTGGAATGGGAGAGGGGTGAGAATAGCGGTTTAGGAAATGGGGAGGCATGCCAAGCTTTGAACTATACGCTTTTGTTTATGCTGCAGCATGTACCCAGGTGAAAGATTCATTTTACAAATCTGAGAGTGGTAATGCAGGACAAACAATTACCATAGAAAATGTAATGTGGGATAGGCTTACAAGATTATTGAAAGGGACTACAGGAGTGGCATTGGGAGTCTTGCTAATTGGTCTGTGGAGCAATCATAATAGAATATCTGGTAGAACTATTCATTGGAGGAAGTGGGGAAAAAAGAGGGGATAACACTGTCACTTCAGATGTGCAAGGAAGGAGATGCAAGTTTCAGAGGTAATTTGATTTTAGATTACAATTTAACCATGTTTTGTTTCAATTTGAACAATTAAAATCAATAGTTGAGTAAAGAGATAAGACCTGGGGAAGATATGAGCTAGGGAAGAGTGTGTGGGAATTCTTTGTGATGTTAATAAGGCAACAGTTGACAAACAGTTGCATGCAGCACGCTCTACAGTACTATTGTGCAGCACATATATGGGAAAGAGATGGAAAGGCTGAGATTAAAATGGTGGCAGAAAGAAAGTGCTAAGTTTTCTAAGGAGGAATGGGTGAGTTATCTAGGCGTAAGAGACAAACAGAAAATTCTTCTGGAAGCTTGAGGTCAGTATATCCACTGGATACATCAATGGTTTAGGACCTCACTGCAGTTGATGCAGGCCTCTTGGGAGAGGAATTTTGGCAATATGGTGAATTGGAGGTGAGTAACATTCATATGTTTGGCAGTTATGTTTTCATACGTTAAGTGCTGGGCTGATGTAATGCAGGAATGGAAGGATATATCTGTTGCCCAAATAATTAATGACTGGAAATTTTGCCTTTTAGGACAGGGAGGAGAACAGAAATGGAATTGGTTGGAAAAGACCATAATCCTTCTGTTAGGTGGCTGGGTCAAGAGAAGCATGGAAGGGAGAGCTTTTTTGTAGGAAGGAGGATAATGTGAGTAATTTATCAGGACTTATCATAGAGTACAAAGTGACTGAGACAGTAGCAAACAGAAAGTTAAAGTTTGTTTTGAATGGATTAAGGTTGGATCTGTGATACTTTTTTAACTCTAGGGATTGAGTAGATACAATATTTTGGATAGAATGGTTAATGGAAATGGATTGTTGTTTGACTTTGTCTTCTTTATGATGTGAATTCATGTTTTATGGTTGTTCTCATTTAAATTAATATTTTAGGGGGAAAATACTCTCCACTCAAATCAGTTTGTACTTGCTAAGGGCTGTTCCTGCCTACTTAACCTGGTTAACTTATTTGATAAGGTTACTGAAGCAAAGGATGAGGACAAAGCAGAGCATACAAAGGTATTCTACACCATTCCACTCGCGGGTATCATAGATAACTCTTCAATGTATGTCTATGTAACTCTTTGGATAGCAGCTCTACCTCCTCCAAAAGTCCTGTCACTAGTTGTGTAGCCCAGGGTTCAGCCCTTGGGACACTCATAGGATCATAGGAAGTTCCTAGGCTAATGGCACTATGGCCTTTACAAGCCTAGCAAAGTTACCCTTGTTTCCACAATCAGCACCTATTGCCCCTGTCCCAGAGAGACACAAGTAGAAACCCTGGGGTGAATTTACATTTACCCATCCAACCATCCAAATTGCATTTGAAGAGGGCCAATGAGGTGCTCTGTTTGACATGAAGTGGGAGTCTGTTCCAAAGGTGTGGTAACCTCTGAGAGACAAAGCTGTACCTCTAGCAGGTTTTATTAATGTCACATACCAGGTTAAGGTCTTTAGAGTGAGTAGTGGATATGCAGCATTTCCAATAAAGCATGGCCAGAGATTGTCCTATATGCAAGGCAGCGATTTCCTCTGAGTAGTAGTATGAAACAGAATAAAGTGACAGTGATTTCAGCTAATCCACATAGGAAAGATGCTGAAGTCTTTGAATTTTCCTTGGGAGGAACTTTTGTGGTTTCTCCAATTGCTGCAGGCACTTGGAAAGGTACATACCAAAAGGGGCACTGTACTCAATTTTTGGTCTGATGAGGGAAGAGTACAAGGAGATTATAACTTTTTCCCTGAAGGCAATTCTCTTACTTATGAGATGAGCAGTATAGGACGCCCTTCTTACCACCGTGAAGATATGATGATCAAAGGTAAGGTTGCTGTCAACCTGTGTGCCCAGGTCTCTCACCAATGAGTGAGTACTTAGGGTGTTGCCATTAATGTGGCAGTTAGCAGGAACATCACCCTTACTGAAAGGGAGGATAATACATTTTTTCTTTGCATTGAGTTTAAAGCTGTGACTTTGGCATCAATCATTTGCTTGTGTAAGACCCTCTTTGGCATTTACTTCTCAGAAGTCAATGCAAATGTTAAGGGTTCATGGCTGACCAAGTTTGCAGATGACTGTAAACTCAGTGCCATCATAAACTCCACAGAGGATACCAAGATCCCCCAAGAGTGCCTTTCCCAAACAGATAGCTGGTGCCAAAATCATGGACTTAAAATTATGCCAAGAAATGTATAATTCTTCAGCAAGGATGACTTCTCTTGTAACTATCACATTGACAACACACCCTTAAATGTTGAATGGGAACCTATGTCAATAACAAACAGTCTTTTGATTGCCACATATCCACTAGTATAAGGAAATCATCCTACAGCTTATATCTAAAGGTAAGGTGTCTAGGTCCAGGTATTGTCATTCCACCATACTCATCTCTTATTAAGCTGATCATTGAATATAATACCCCTTTTGGTATGTATCTCTCCTAACTGAATGACCGGTACAATGTCTCACAAAAATTCATGGGCCTAAAGCATACAGACTTTGCAGACCATCTCAAAGCTTTGTCCCTCTCCTCAGTATCATACAGATTATTAAAAGGGAATCTCTGCCTCATCTATACAGCCTCAGTACTCCCTGTCATGTCAGATCTATTATACATTCACAAATCCAATGGTAGCATGCCCATCCCACTCAATGGATCTCAATCTATTTGCAACATAAATAGAAGATGTTAAAGGGATGGGTAATATTTCACAGAAAATATCTCTTTTGTAGTATTGTTTTCCACTCTACAAAAAGTAAAGAACTTTTCTTACTCTGTTCAGCATAATTTAGATGAATGGATGGGTAACTGCAAATTTACCCCCAGTAAGCACCAATGTCTCTCAAGGATAGCAAAACAAATAAAAGTCCCAACATATCCTTGTTCTGCACACTTCTGGATTATTTATATGCTGTGTATATAATGGTTTAAAACTACCATGTGAATGTAACGCTGGGCTGATCACAGATCAACAACCTAGTAAACATTTATGACCCTATAAACCTAATGGCGGTGATATATATTAACAGTTATAATAAACAGACAGGGCTTGACAAATTTATGCCAGATTATCTAAAATGGGAAAAGGCAGCAAAAGGAAGGCTGTGAGAATTCTTTGTAGTAAAAAAAAAAAAAACAGACTGCACCAGTAGAGAGCATTAATTCATTTCTCTTTATGAACAGTTTAAGGCTGCCACACCAGATACAGTTTTAGAGACCGAATTGTCCAAAGAGCAACACAAATTGCATGGCATCTACAACAGATAATATGAAGAGATACTTACTGAGGGTTAGACCTCTCAACTCTCCAGATTTTCACAGAATCTCCAGATTTTTGTCTTATATTTTTGGTCTGTTCCTCATAAAATTAGTGGTTTTCTGTCACATCATTGAGGATTGAAATAATTAAAAAAAGACAGACTTTGAGTTTCAGACTTCATTTTTTTTTCAGAAAATGGAAGAACAAGTGGGGCACGGCTAGCACACTCAGCGGCAGTACTGACTTTAGATGATTGTCACTGTTAAAGTGACACTCTGACCCCCTATGTAAAAATGGGAATAAGGAGTCATGGGTGGATGGCAGAGGAAGGTTTTAGGGCTACCCGAACAAAAAAAAAAAAAAAAAAAAAACAGAAGAATCTGTCAGTGTTAATACAGCATCGAGTCGACTGTTAAGTACGCTATCTCCGTGAGATTTCAAGAGCTACGCAAATGTACTGGTAAGGTACAGTTTAGTAAATTACTAACATGGTGTGCCTTCTTGTGGTGATTGATTGTATCACTCAGAAAATGCATGCTAACAGAAACCTGTTATTCTGACATCTTTCTAATTATATAAGAGCATGGTTTAATGTACCTTATACTGGGCATTTGTCCCTGAGCCATCTTCGTTTAGCTTTTTCCATGATTCTTAAGTAAAGAAGTTGTAAATGAATACAGAGCAAGTTGCAATGTATTAAGTATTGCTATGCTATGTCTTAGGTTCATAGATTAGTACAAGCTAACTGCCCTTTTGTGCCATTTAAAGCCTAGTAAGTTACCTCATGTGAGAGTGAAACAGTGCACCAAGGTAATCACCTCAACCACTATGCCAGCCTCCCACACTTGTGAATGTAATGCTCTGAAAGTCTGAAACTGTATTATTTTATTAATCACTTTTCCGTTTGGCTAAGGGTTACAGTGCGCTCCCTTCATTTCATGGTCAGTTTGCTTATTCCTGTAAAATATAAAGTGTTAAGGGCTAGTGATGCTACACCATAAAAACTGCACTGCCAAACAACCTGCGGACCGGTGATCCGCTGTGGTGACCCCTGCTAACGGGAAAAGCCGAAAGAGAACACAGGACATCACATAGCAAGAAACTAAACTAATAGCTGATACACAAACGAGCCGTAGCAGTTCTGTATTTGGCAGTACAAATCTACCATTTAGCTGTGTTATACGGGAGCTCAGCTACAACATGGAAAAGAAAGAAGCAGAGCAAGTACTCGCTAAACATGGCTTTTAGACATGACATAGCAGCTCACCGCCGTGCTAATTACAAGTTTGCAGCTTTCTGCATAAATAACTTACTGGCGACCTGAAGTGATGTCCCTTTACTTGAGCCAGAAGTGGTGGCACAGAAGATGGTAGAGCTGTCCTCAGTCCGCAAATCCTGAATTGTCAGAATGAATTTCTTTTCTGAAGTATCATAACTTGGGAAGAATTTAGACCGCAATTCTTGGGGCACATAAGACTTGTTAGGATCTTTATGATGGCATAACAAGTGCTCAATTTCCCACCCTTTGTACTGTCGCAGCCAATATACATTATCTTTAAGTCCCGTAGTATCGCATGGCAGTGTGATGGCCTGTCCGAGCTCCTTTACTGAAAAAGTTGGTTTCTGGGTTATTTTCGCTTCACCCCAAACACCTAAAACATCAACATAATATTCATGAACACTGCAATTAGCACTATTTATGTATTAATAAATAAATTAAGGAATTAATTAACTTTTAACACTGTAACACTGTGATTTCAGTGGCAGGAAAGAATCTCAAATATTAAATATTGATGAAAACCGAATAAACAAAGAAGAAAAAAACATGTCAGATGTTACACTTTTCATCAGTTTCAAGGTAAAAAGGCCACATAACACAGGCCAGTAATACATAAATAATCCATTATTCGTTTGCTTGACAAGCAGACCAAAAACATCTGTAAACAACGTGCATGAAATAAATCCGCACCTGAAGCAATTCGTTCACGTACTTTAAATAAATAAATAAACAGATATCACGGTACACAGAGCCAGTGGGAGTCTCAGTCGTATTATCGAAACGAAACCGCTTATTCCTTACATTAATTTTATCCGTGCTGTTTTATTTTATTTTATTTTACTTATTAAAAGTACGTACATTAAGGAAGACTTAGCACATTTTCATAAACTGCACAGATATATAGTTAATTTAAAATGTTTGTGATGATAGACTGAGAGCACAATTAAAAAAATCAATAACTATCAAAATGGCAGTAATATACAACAAATAAACATTCACTAAAGAAACACTGAATAAACATATGTAGCTAGCTCCAACACATTCATATTGATAGGACAGTGACAGTGTTTCCAGTTTTGAAGCGAATATTTTGTAAATAATTTTGGTATGCAAAATAGTTGTGGTGTGTTAGAATTAAGTTAGAACAACTGTGTACATTGAAGGCTATAATAAGCATTTACAATGCATTTCAGTTTGATCTACTTACTAAAAAGAAAAAGAAGAGTCCATGTGCAGAAGTTGGCCTCCATACTGATGCAGAAATGAAATCTTTTTCAGTGTCTATAATTATTTAAAGTGAAAATAGGAACTGGTTGCTTGGATACAATTTACAAAACTGTACAAATTGTAGTATTCGCATCATCCAACCAATAAGAATGTAGTCTATAAAAAAATCATATTATTGCTTCAAATGTCCTTACAAAACATCACAGCCATACCTTTCAACTGTCCGGATTATCGCCCAATGTTCAGAATTTTGCCTCATATTTTTGGTCTGTTCCTCATAAAATTTGTGGTTTTTCAGGTAAATCATTGAGGATTGAAATCATTAAATAATGACGGACAGTTGTGATTCAGAGTTCATACTCTGCAGAAAATGCATGCTAATACAAAATCTGCTACTCTGTCAACTTTCTAAATTTAAACGAGCAATAATTAAAAATTGCCTCTATTTTTGTGCACCCCCCCCCCCCCCCATTATTTTAGGCTTTGTCCAGATTTCTTGCTAACAGGCTTGTATACCACTTAACAAGGTAAAAGATAGCAGAGATGGGACTGTAAAAGATACAATTAAAATACAATAAAATATCTGACCCACCAACTGATATGTAAAAATCACATTAAATCTCTGCTCTACACCACTTCAGTGTGCATGGATACAATTAAATAGTTCAGAAGCCTATGATGAAAACGTGATGCAACAATCCTTATAGACAACTGTCATGATAAAAATTACTGGAAAAAAATCACACCTGCAGTTTGAGGGTGACTCCTTATGTGCCTGCTATTACTAGCTGTGTTTTAATGGAAAAAAACTTTTTTTTCTTTTTAAGGTAAACAAAAAAATCATAAGAAGTTACTAGGCTCTGAGGCCCTTACAAGCCTAGCAAAGAATTTAGCCCATTTTCCGACAGTCAGCATTAGATGCCCCTGTCCAGCAGGGACACAGGTGGAATCCCAGGGATATATTTTCTGTTCCCCATCCAGTTATCCAGGTTGTGCTTAAAAAGGAATAATGAGGTATTCTGCTTGACCTGGAGAGGAGTCTATTCCACAGAAAGAGTCTCTAGGACACAAATCTGTCCCACCAACAAGTGCTATTGATATCACAGACTAGGTTGAGGTCACGCATGCGTGCAACTCGAGTGGAGCTTGACTTGTGGATATGTAGCAGTCCCATCAAGGCGGGGTCTGAGATTGCTTTGTATGCCAGACAGAGGTCACCTCTGAGGAGTCTGTATAAGACTAGATAGAGGGACAGGGCTTTTAGCCTGTCTTTGCAGGGTAGATGTTTGTCCTGGTGAGGAACCTCTGTGGTCTCTCCAGCTGCTGCATGTGCTTTGTAAGGTACATGTCAAAAGGGACATTGTACTCACCAGTGGTTCTTATAAGGGAAGAATACAGGAATGTTATGACCTCCTTGTCCCTGGATGAGATACCCTTCTAAATGACTTGGGCCATGTAGAAAGCCTTCCATGCAATGGACGCAATATGGTGGTCAAAAGTCAGGCTGCTATCAACCTGGGTGCCCAAGTCCTTCAAGACAGATTGCATGTTTAGGACCTTGTTATCAATATGATAATTTTTGGGGATGTCACTCTCCCCAAAAGGGATGATGATGCATTTTTTGACATTCAGTTTGAGGCCATGTTTCTGGCAATAGTCATTTGTTTGGGTGAGACCCTTTTGGAGAATGTCCTCATCACTAACAGAATTAATGACATCACCCAGCTTGCAGTCATGTGCAAACTTGGTCAGCCATACCCCACTGGTCTTGACCTGTACCTCAGAAAAGTATATCCCAAACAACAGAGGCCCCAAGCCTGATCCCTGATGTATGCCACTCATTACTGGTCTACTGCTTGAGGTGGCATCCCCTACTTTGACTAGGTGGGTTTTATCAGTGAGCTAGTATGCTACCAATCTGGTAACATACAGATTGATGCCTAGTTGAGAGAGTTTATGTATTATACCTGAGTGGGGAATAGTATCAAAGGCTTTGGCCAGGGCAAGGTAGGCAGTGTGCACCATCTGGGTCTATATTACGACACCAAAATGGCTAAACACCGAACGTTGTTTCAGCAACACATAAAGAGCGAACTACAAGTTAAGTGAATGGCCAGATCACTATTTTTTTTCCTATGGAAAAAAAATTAGTAGGCCACCCAGACACGACACACCAGCTCAAACATTACAAAGTGGGGGGGCTTAGCCCCCACACCTCCCTAACTAAATATACCAACTCTGAGATCACAGTACAGTGGGGAAAAGGGCAAATTCATGGCAATGGCCAAGTGTTTTTTCCCCAGGAAAAAAAATCAGTGATCTGGCAGTTTGCTTAATTGTAATTTGCTTTTTATGTGTCACTGAAACTGCGTTTGGTGTTTAGCCATTTCTGTGTCATAATATAGACCCCACCATCTTCCCCTTGTCCATGGCTTTCTTGAATGTCTCAAATAAGTCATCCAAGTTTAACAGGCATGAGCTCCCCTTAATGAAACCAAACTGTGTGGGATTGAGTGTTTGGAGATTGCCAATGTCCTTGTTAATGAGGTCCATGATAATCTGTTCCATGGCCTTGCAGATCAGGCTAGTTAGGCTGATAGTTCTATAATTTCCTGGATCAATGGACATGCCACCTTTGTGCAAAGGGATGACAGTTGCTGCCCTCCACTCGGCTGGGACAAAACTGGTACTCAGGCTTTCACTGAATAGGGTGCCTAATGCTGTTGCAAGTTCTTGCCTGAGTTCATGTAGGATGCAGCTTGGGATGTTATTGGGTCCTATGGAGGCTGCATTTTTTGGCTTTGAGAGGGCATTGATGACTTCCTCCCTAGAGATAACCAGAGGGGGGGGGGGCAGCTGCTGAGGATGTCCTTTTTTACTGATGGGGACACAGAGGAATTAAGTTTTCACTGAACCTGTCTGCCAGCAGGTTGGCTATATCTACAGCATTTGTGCATATGGTGTCCTTGACCACCAGTTCTGAGCAGATCTAAGTGCTTCTTTTGAGACTGTGGACATATATGAAGAAGGCCTTATGACTGTCTTTAGTAGATGTGGCCAGTTTGGACTCAAAGGTTGCTTTGAAGGATTTCACTAGTGGTCTTATTTGCTTGTTCAGGCTAAGGACAGATTGCTTCTGATTAGGCATTTGCTCCTTCTTGGTCATGGACAGCAATTTTTTCCTTCTATTACAGAGTTTCTTTATTGCAGATGTCCACCACACAGGTTCACTCATCCTTGCTCTTCCTTGAGGAGGAGGATTTTGTCCTGTCAGGTATTCCTGATTCCATGCAGCTATATAAATGCTTGTATAGCTCTTTGGTGTAAGTTTGGACATTTGTGTCAGTTCCTATGGATGGGGAGGGGGCTGTGAAGCTGTTTACACCTTCCCTCAGGAGATTGCAATCAGCTTTGGAGAAGTTTTTTGTTTGACCCTAGCTGGGGGGGGGGGGGGGGTCAGGGGAGATGGTGACTTCAAAAGTGGCTGCTTTGTGGTCGGATCTTAACAGGGAAGATGACACTGCAGGAATGCTGCAGTGGTTACTCATATTGGTTAATATCAAGTCCAAGCTATTATCATCTCTTGTGGGAGTGTTGACCAGCCGGTCCAAGTCATTTGCATTGACGAAATCAAGGAATCTCTGGGCATTTGTGTTTTGTCATGAGTAGTTCTCCCAGTCTATGGTTGGATAGTTAAAGTTGCCCAGGAGCAGAATAAAGGGTTTAATCTTGATAAATTTGAAGAGGTCCAGATAAGTGGAGTGGGCATCTTGAGTCAAAGTTGTGGGCCTTTAGCTAGCTATGATTTGAATAAGGGTCTTGTCAACAGTTAACTGCATCTGGAGTATCTCCTGTGTGTCATACTGTTTGACCAGCCTGGAGGTATGTATGTCTTTAATATATATTGAAACTCCATCAGCTTTTGCTTTGCTGCCCACGGTTTGTGGTCTAAATGTATGATAGGATGAGTCACCTGGTATGGCTGGGGTGCTGTCCACAGCTTTGAACCAGGTTTCTGTGACTGCACAAATGTCAGCATCTTCCAGGGTTAAGAATGTTTGCAATGAGTGCAGTTTCATGTTTAGACTCCTAGTGTTTAGCAGCATGACCTTTAATTTGTGTTTTGATGAAATTTTCATGTTGGTAGTTATGACCTCATAGCATTGTCTAAAAAAGGCACTATGGGGAGGCAAGACCCTTTGTCAGAAGCCTGAAGCACAAATAAACATTATTGGCTTGCAATGGGCCTCCTAGTAAAGTACCTTTCCAGAATCTCACTTACTAGCTGGCTTAGTCTTCACATTGTAAAACAGACCTTTCCTACTGAAACATTGGTGGATTTACTCGGGGGGGGGGGGGCTAGGGGAGTTAATGCTCCCCCATTAGCATTACCAGCAGCAGGGTTACAACAAAAGCTATTTTTCAGTTGTGATTTGGTTGAGTCCAAATCAAGACTAAAAATCAGAATATTACCATACTGCCAAAAGCTGTTGTGGGCTGAGCCAGAGCCAGCGCTAAGCAGCGGTGGCTATGGGGGCCCACTCTGGCCAGGAGGCTTCAACACATATTTAAAAAAAAAATAAAATTATTTCCTAACAACACGGCATCTTCTCCTTTAAGGAGGACCATGTGTGCATTGCACACAAGCACACACGCCAAGACAGATATAAACAAATTCCACACTCACATGTGGAATTTAAACTAGCCGTTCTGGTATGAGCAAGTGTGTGCGAGTGAGTGAGTGTGTGTGCATGTGTGCAAGCAAGCAGACAGAAGGTAGGCAGGTGTGTGTGTGTGTGTGTTTAAAATACCTCTGAATGGTCCAGATTTAGCCTCATTGTTTTGGTCTGTTTCTCATAAAATATGTTTTTTTATTCAATTAGAGGATTGACATCACTAAATAAGGACATATATATGAGTTTCAGACTTCATAACCTTCAGAAAACACATGCTAACACAAATCCTGTTATTTTAGTAACTTTCTGGGTTAAAAAGAGCAATAAGTTAGAATCTATCCATATTTCTGGGCCTTTGTATCCCCATTACTTTAGGCTTTGTCCAGATTTCTTGCACTAAGAGGCTGAGAGGTATGCATACCTCTCAACTGTCCAGATTTTTGCCTCATATTTTTGGCCTATTCCTCATAAAATTTGTGGTTTTCTAGCAAATCACTGAGAATTGAAATAACTAAATAATGTCATACATTTGAGTTTCACACTTCATTTCATTCAAAAACTGCATGCTAACACAAATCCTTTCATTCTAGCAACTTTCTAAGTTAAAAAGAGCAATATTTAAAATGTATTCCTATTTTTGGCCATTGTATCCCTGTTATTTTATGCTTTGTCCAGATTTCTTGCACTAAGTGGTTGACAGGTATACATACTTTGTACCTCATATTTTTGGCCTATTCATCACATAAATTGTGGTTTTATGGCAAATCATTGAGAGCTGAAATAACTAAACAATGCCATACATTTGCATTTCAGACTTAATTTCCTTCAGAAATTGCATGCTATGATAAATGTTACTCTAGCAACTTTCTAAGTCTATAAGAGCAATATTTATAATCCATCCCTATTTTGGGACCTTTGTTCCCCCATTATTTTAGGCTTTGTTCAGATTTCTTGTACTAAGAGGTTGAGCGGTATAGAGGTATGGTGGGTAATACCCTAGTTGGCGAGGGCAGGATAGTCAATTAACTTGATCAGGCTTGACCCTATAACTTGGTTACAGGAGACAAGAGCCTGAATCTTCTATACTAACTACCAGACTACTGAAGGAAGTGTGAGATCCAGTGGAGACAAGAGCCTGAATCCACTAAACCACCTACCAGACTGCTGATGGAATAGTGAGTTTGAGTTTCAGTACATTTTCAGGGAATTATGAGCTTCAGTACATTTTCAAGGGATTATGAGTTTCAGTGTATCATGGAATTGTGAGTTTCAAGGGAAGACAGGTTTAATGTTCATGAAAAGTCTGTTTTCAATGTACAACTAATGGTTTTGTTTAGCAAATGGCAGTCACTGTTTGTGTTGTAGAATTTGAAAGAAGTGTTAGTAACATAATTGCCCTTGGTGCAGAGGACTGTGGATTCTGCTCCCGCACCATGTATATGGAGTGCTGATATTGGAGTGCCCTTTTGACTGCTGATTACTTGATGCATTTTAAGGGGATAGAGGTTCTGCACTCCTGAGTGTATCCTCATTTGTATGATATGCCTAGTAACTATGTACTTGTTGTTGGCTTGTCAGTCAATCCCTACTGCCATATTACTAGTTTACCAATTTTTTTAATGTAACATAGGCAATTAATTCTTCAAGGGCAGCAGGCACTGAATTTGTAGATGAAACACCAAAATAGAAAATTGTTTGCCAGTAGCAATCTCTTCATTAGTTACAGATCTCTTTAATGTGAAATTATTTGGGTGACTTTTACTTCTGCAGATATTGTGCTTATTGACTGATACTGGTGGATTATAATGACAGAAGCTAGACTGGCCTTTTATGGTTGAAATTTTCTGAAATGGTTAGTTTTGTCATTACTGTTTTTTACAGTTTCTTTCACTGCTTACTGGAATAATGTTAAAAACTACACATTTAAAACTAATTCTAACAAGTGGTGCTGTATTATAAAAGGAAATAATACAATTAGGAAGGCGAATCAAAGAACACATACATCTATGTATGGCCTTATAATGTGTGCAAGGAGCATATGGTTTGAAAACAGCCCAAAGGTAAACTTAATTCTCTACTGGCCAGATGCATTTTCTTTGAATACGAGTTTTCAAGCCATTTCAATGAATGAGTTTCAAGGGCAGACAAGTTTACTGCTCATGCTAAGCTGTTTTCATTGTAAGACTGTACTGTTTGTTTAGCAAGTGGCTATCAGTGTTTGTGCTATTTTATTTCAATATCTGTAATCAGTGTAGAAATAAATAAGAAAACAGTATGCACATTGACAGGTTTGAACAGTGTTTATGGCAAACAGGGAGAAATAGCCAAGTAATGGAATACTGGAATGGCTGGTGAAGGTGCTGCTGCAGGGGGTAGGGGGTTGCTGCAGGAGGGGCTGGTCTGGGGATGCCAATCTATACCCTGCCTTGGGCCCCATTTGACCGTGATCTGCCTCTGATTGTGGGCCAAACTATAATCCTGAACAAAGCTGCAATGTATACAACATATGCACAAAAGGTCTAAGGCTAGAAAAACTGGGGTGAGTCATTTTATGAGTTTCCACATTATGGATTGAAGGAGGTAAGTTTTTATTATTTTTCTTAATCCTGGCAGGATCAAAGTAAATATAGGTGGAAGTACATACCTATTGCCATCTTTGCTCAAGCCTCAGTCAAAACCAAACAACGGCCTTCATTTCAAAGATGGTTGATTTGGGAGATTAGAGTAGGAGTAAATGTTTGTAATCTGTTAGCTGTAAGGCAAAGCTTTACTGAGATTGTAAAGATCATCAACTGACCTGAGAATATAGATGAACATTTATACTAAAGAGCTTAAGAATATCCTAATTTTTACAATTCTAACACATTTGCTTATGAATGCAAAAAGTATATTGTATCAACTGAAGTTCCATTTATTTTGACTCAGGAAAGTACTACTTACTTGTTTTCTTGTATAACTTAAGATTTCTTCAACTGTTCTTTAAATTTTTTATTTAGTTGTCTTAATGAAGTAGTTTTATAAGGCAGCATTTTAAAGTATTTTGTTTTTGCACAGTTAACTGTTTATGCATTCTTCAGTTAATACATACCAGAAATAAAAAAAAATATTAAGATATTTTGGAGTAACGGACTTCAATTGTTGTTTAATGTATATCACACATTTTAGCACCATTAAGTATGTACATATTTTGGGGGTTTTGTTTGATCTTCGACTTGTTCAAGTTGCCTACTATTAAGTAGTCAGAATGCAAATTTGAGATGTCAGAAGAAACTTCCTCTGACGTGTGCCTTTACTCTGAGTGCATTCTGGGAATACTAGAAGTAGGTTTGTTGAGACAATTAGCACTAAAGTGACTGAAAGCCTCACTGGTCTTCTGATTTAATAAGTTACTTCTGTGCTGTATTCCTTGAATATGTATTACTTATGTTAATATTGTCTGTCAGTATACCACAGAGTTTAACGCTGTGCTGTAGTAACAAGTTTAAGCTGTTTGTTTCATAGCTTCAATCCATTTGCAAATGGTGTAACTCTTTTGCTCCTTGGTTGCATTAACAAGACATTGATGCCTACTAGGCTTAACCTGCTTAACATATGAATGAGTGAAATTTCAGCTTTGTTAGTTACCCCCACAACTCTAGATGTGTGTATTTTTATTTTAGGTTACAGTGTTTGAATTTGTTTAGGGCATGTTGCTATCCATTTATTTGGCACCTATCCATCAAGCAGACAGAGGCATCTTATAAGTGCTTGCTCACCCAAGCCTTAGTATACTCTTTTAAATAACCTTAGGTTACCAAAACTTGGCAAATATATTTGAGAAACACACCTAGGGTTAAAAAATCCCTGGGGTTGTTAGCCTACTGTACACATATAATCCACGAGGATCAAGTTCCAAAATCAAGGACATTTTCCTACTGTACATATATAATCCACGAGGATCAAGTTCCAAAATCAAGGACATTTTTAAAATTGGCTTTCATTTACTTAGAAAGTTTATAGAATAGCAGGTTTTGCATCAACACAGATTTTTCTAAGAACACCAAAAAAGTAAAAAGTATAAAACTCTAATGTCCTGCATTATTGATTGGCTGGTAATCCTCTGTGTTTCTAGAGAATACCAGAAAATACTGAAAATGTTATGAGAGGGTGGACAAAATATCAGACAAACTCAGGGATGTTCAGAAAATCAAGGACAGTTGACAGCTATGTGGAAGGGTACTGAGTATGGGGGATGTCGATGTCTATGGATGAAATGATTGGCCCTTATGTGTGCTGTTGAAATTTTGGCTTAGGAGGACTAATGTGCAGTGGGATGAGACAGGCTGGTAATACAAGTCTTACTGTTTCTGTGAAACAAAAATACACTAATGTGATCACAAACCTTTTATCCTGACAGGATCATTCTGGACACTGTGAGTGGGAATGGGTACGGGGACTGTCTGTTGATAAAATTGCAGATCTGGCTTTGCAGGCCTAATGTGTATTTTGTTGAAGCAAGGTGGAATTGTAGCTGTTGTTACTGTTTCTGTGAAGCAAAAGTACATTAAAGCAACCATTATTTATTTATTTATTTATTTTTTATCATGGCAGGGTCAAACTAGATAGTAAGAGTAGGTTCTAGTTATATAGAGGCTATATATATATATATATATATGGATAAAATTACTTGTTTAGCTGTTTACTTTTATAATTCTAATGTTGCAAGACTAATGTCCGTTTTGGTGAAGTAAAACAGAATACAAGCTGTGACTTTTGTTATGTGAAACTTCTTCTTCTTTTTCTTTCGGCTGCTCCAGTTAGGCTCTTACCTGGCATGTGAAACAAAAATACATAATGTGACAACATTTATGCATTTATTTTCATTCTAGGCATGTCAAACTAGATACTGCTGGTCAGGCAATGGGTATGGGGGGCAGACTATGAATGAAATAATTGGCTTTGTTTACTGTTGTATTTGTATTTGGGTGAAACAAACCAGAATACAAGCTGAGACTACCACTACTGTGAAGTAAACATACATTATGTAACTACATTTTTTTTTACCCTGGCAGAGTTAAACCAAATACTATTGGATAGCAAATGGTTATGTGAACTGTTTTTTTTTATCATCTTTATTGATATATTACTTAAGACATAGGTAAGCATACATTTATATAAAGGAAAGCAAATCATATTAACATGTTCCCAGCTGAAAATAGTATACGTCCCATGTATTCTTTTGTATGAGTATCATTAATCCAAAATTATATAAATTGATAAATTCCTGCCTTCCCTTAAACCTCACTCCTCCTCCATAACAGTATTCTGTTTGTAATGTTCCCACAATTTCATTCTTTTTCTATGTAATTTGCTCCTACCCTTTTCTAAAGATCTCACTTACAGTTCTTTTGTCTCTGTTACAATAATCAATACTTCTAATACAGTTGGTTTAGACTCTGATTTCCATTTTGCAGTAACTGCTTTTTTGACAGCCCTCAGAATTAAACTTAACAAGGTCTTACTATATATAGGCAATTCAGATCCTGGAAAAAAAATTCCGTAGTTACACCCATTTTCTCACCCAATATATCTGACAGAGTACTCTGTATGGAATTTTTATAGTCTGCCAACTCATTACCCTCCAAAAACTTATCACACCTCCAATATTTGTCATCAGCCTGAAGAAAAATTCTTCAGAGTCAGCTTTGGGTATAAAAATGCCTATGCAAACACTATCAACCAAAAATCCTAAATCTTCCAGACTTTGTTGGATATTTGGAAGCCTTACACATGTCCTCCCATTGTTTTCTTGTGAATTTCTTATTCAGTCTCTCTTCTAACTTCTCTCATTGATTCATGTGGATATCATGAATATGTCATATGCCCTGCTAATTAGCCCCTTTTTAACATCAATTTATGTTCTAAAATCAGTTAAAAACTCTACCAGTGCAGGTCTGTCACTTAGGATTCCCCATCCCTTTCCTCTTTGCCTATACTCTGATATCAATCCCTAAAAGTGAAGGCACAATATAGTCTGCAGTCCAGACATCTTCTTGGTGTCTTCCCATTGTATTACCTTATCCTCTCTAGTTATTTGTTCCTAATACCTTGGTTAACTTGTCATTTTTCCAGTAAACTCCAGCCCCCTCTTGCCTATTCTCTGAGCCCTTAATTGCAGCCACCCCTACCAGCAAACTCTCCTTTCTCCATTCTCATGTTGACTTAGTTCTTAGAATACTTTGTGTTGCTTTATGAATATAATATTCTGCCTGTCTCTTGTTATTCTCCTTCAGGATCTGCATCCAAATTCTCATCTCTCCTTATTTCTTGAAGTTCTCCCAGCTTCATTATCATCATCCCTTTGATTATAGTTTTCTGCTTATGTTATGTATATGAGCCTTAAATGTGTAGCTCTGAAATACTCCTTCAAATCAGGTAGTCCTAAACCATTTTGTTCTATTGAAAGGTCAACTTCTCCCACTTGATCCTTGCCCCCCCGATAAATCCTTCAACTTTTTATTACTGTCCACAACTTCTCCTCTGATATATGGGGGCTGTGTTTGGATGAAATAATTGGCCTTGATTTTGTTGTTGCAATTTGGCTTTTCAGGACTAATATGTATTTGGATTAATCAAGCTGGGACTACCATTTATGAGAAACAGCAAATACATTAATGTAACCACTATTTTTTGTATCCTAGCAGGGTCAAATCAGATACTGTGGGTGTTTCTGTGAAGCAAAAATATATTAATGTAAATGTGATGCCCCTGCACTGGCCCATTAATCAAGGAGCCTCAATCCTCACCACTGGCAACAGTGAGGGATGTACACAATGGAAGGATGGCAACTACACACACAGTAAAGTACAATTTTCCTTAAGAGCACACAGAGATCACTGTCAGTCTGGGGCTGGTTTTTACCTCTTTCTCCAGATCCCCAATAAGACTCCCCATTGGCACAGCTATAGGGTTAGGATCTCAGCTGAGTGGTCAAGCCAAAATCTCCAGCACCCTCTCTGTTCAACCAGTGCTTCATGTCCCTGCCCAAGTGGCTGACACACACACACACAGTTTGAGATTTGATTGACATACCAACACATAGACACTCCTGGGGAAGGCTGGCACAGGTTTACTAGCTATGCCCCCTTTTGTCCAGACTATAAAGTAGTTATCACTGCCACCAACCAATACTTATCAGCTACTATAAGGCCCTTACAAATGGTACCCAATCTTACTGTGTAATGTTACTATTATTCAAATTGTAAGTGTGACCAAGACCAAGGCTATTTAGGAGTGGCCTGTACAGTGTCACCAAACCCATATGCAAGTACGCTAAGAGCTTAAATATCTCTAAACAAACCAGCCACAATTAAAAGGTTTAAATATATTTAATAATAAATAATGAACAAGACAATACTCAAACAACACAGCAACTACAGAGTTCAGAATCACAGGAAATATTTTCAAACAACATTGTAGGACAGTCTCAAATAAATACAGAAAACATCTAAACTACTCTTTACTATATTCCTATCTACATATAAGAGAAATTACTGTACCCTAGACTTACTTACAGAGAAAGGCAAATTCAGATGATGGATGTTTCTAGGTACAAGACAAGATACAAAATGCCCAGTCTTTTTCTGAGAGAGTTCTTAAATTAATAATCAACATTACTTCTGGGTTAGCTCAGATGAC
The DNA here is from genome assembly GCF_019279795.1 of Protopterus annectens. NCBI lineage: Eukaryota > Metazoa > Chordata > Ceratodontiformes > Protopteridae > Protopterus > Protopterus annectens. Next base: position 132,427,391 of record NC_056750.1, read on the forward strand.
ATCACTCTTTGTCAACTGACTTCAGTTCCTAGGCTAAACAGATAAGTAGAATTTAATACCTCTATGTCAAAAATACATATCTCTCAGAAGTGTGCAGCTGCTAGGAAGTTATAGAGCAATAAAAACACTTTTACATTTGAAACCTAGCAATTATTTTTGTTTCAAGACAATAGGAAAACCTCTACCTCTAGACATTGTGTCTGCTTGCTGCACTAAAACTGAGATAACACAATCGTAAAACACTTTACTTTTTAACTTATTTTTTTGAAGTTTTGCAAGTTAACTCTGTGTGTTCCAGCTTCGACTATTAAAACAAACATTTGCACAGGTATATAGTTTATATACATTTTTGTTCTTTTTCAGTACGGTACAATGGTTGCATTTTAGCTCAGTACTTTACACACACTTTTGCACCAGCAGTTTAATATAGACATAACATATAGTTTTCTTACATTTGTAAGACCAGCATATAAATCATATTAATATTCACAAATGACATATGATTATTTACAAAATTCCAGATAGCTGGGATGGCAGTGTCACAGTAACCATTATTTTTGGCAGGATTTTATATGAAAGTAAATGAACATTGTCACAATAGTGAAGTGATTAATGTTGCTATGTCACATTGCTTTATTCCCTGTGTTTTTGTCTGTGGCTTCTTCTGAATGCAGTCTACATGACCTTCTTGTCATTGTGTGGGTTTTACTAAGGTGCTCTGGTTTCTACTAGTTCCCTGAAGATATTCCATAAGTGAATTGGTGTTACTCCAATTTGCTTATAAATAAACATGTAGTGTAAGTAACTAGGTGTGTGTGTGTGTGTGTGTGTGTGTGTGTGTGTGTGTGTGTGTGTGTGTGTGTGTGTGTGTGTGTGTGAGACGCACACAGCTCTTCCAAATGACAGTTCAAATAATTAACATTAATTATCCTTCAGGATAGCACCCTGATACAATGGGTAATGTTGCCATCTCACAGAAAGACATTCTCTGGTTTGGTTCTCACCTGGGATGTCTTCTGTGTAGAGTCTGCATGTCCTCAAAGTTCTTGTATGGATTTTCTCTGGATACTCTGCCTTCTACAACACTTCAAAAACATGCAGTAACATAGACTGGGGACTCCTGGCTAACTGTACCTCTCACCACTGACTGATCCATTTCTGGCTAACTTATCTTTTATATTTCTGCTCCCTGAAGGATAATACTTTCTAACCCAATGTTTGATTACTTCCAACCTACAACTAAACTAATCCCCTGCTGCCTTCCCTCATCTATCTACTATGTTTATCAATACTCTTATACTGCAATGGCAACTTACAACATGTCTCTATTTCAAATCACTAGCAAAATATGAAGTAAGTTTTGTCACCCTACATAGGAAGGTAAGATACTTATCCTCTACTGTTTAGAATATAAGAATTTATTTTATGTTTACTCCTGAATGTTTTAATTGTACTGCTCTATACAGGATGTTCAAATGTTTGTGGACATATGTTTCCACGTGTCATGTTAAACTATGTACTTATTATTTGCCTACTACTGTATAAATAAAACATATTGTAATAAAGATGCACATAATTTTCTGCTACTTTGGAGCTTTTCTCCCTGGACCTCCACTGAAAATGGGTTCTTTTGACTCAGATGGACTAGCCCAGTAAACAAATGCCAACTAAATATAAATGAATAAATTAAATAAATAAATAAACAAACAAATACATTGTCCATAAATGTGAGTGTATGGATGTGTAATATGACAGAGAGACCTGGCCACATACTTCTGTTTCCCCCTTTGCTTTGTAAACTCTGCAGATAGTGGTGGTTATCTGTTGGGTCACTCTAGGAGTCAGAATGGACTCGTAAGAGAGTGAGTGAGTGAGTGAATTATATTTCAAAAATGAAACAAAAATACATCACTTAGCATATAGACACTGAGTTTCTTGGGGCTTGGCATCACCCACACCCTCAGATGTGTAAATAAATTTTGACACAGACTTAGAAGGGGAGACTCAACCTCGGCAATAGGTCTTAGTTTAAAACTAGCCATGCCCAGGTTTTTTATACTCCAGAGGGGGCATTATAAGTTATGTGGGGGCTGCAGACTGCATGGCCATTTTTTTCCTTATTTTTTTCTCACTGTCAGAACTCAGAGGATTGCACAGAAAGTTACTATAGCTTATCTAGAGGCAGTGTACCATGTAGGAGAAACATAGACGTATACAGATGGCGATCCTTTAGTGATAGGATTTAGAAGGCATGCTGTTTATATGAATAACAGCAACAGTGTAAAATATATAGGTGTAGCCACTTGTTCTTTCACTTTCATCTTGATCTAACACCAAAATAGTTCATAGAAGGTGACTATGTTGGGGAGGTTAGGAAGGCAAACACTATTTCTAGATATGACTTGCATATTTTAAACATTTGTCTTTTTATTTTATTATTAAATATTATTTGAACCTTAAAGATTCTACATGATTTATTTTTTTCCTTAGTCAAGATTTTTATTCAGGCCTTCATTAGATCAAAAGATTAATAAACACCTCTAAAATTCACCTTAGAGAATCTAGAACCACATAGCTTCTGGGGGCCTATCAGCTACCCAGACCCCTGGTTTAATCAATTTATTTCAGTGAAGTATTGGCCAGTCAGTGTGCTGAAAGAACTGAAGAAAAAGCTGAAAACTAATACAAGATATGGAAATACAGGATGATGTCATCCAGATGGTGTGGGCAGACTGGTGGTGGTGGTGGGGGGGGGGGGGGAGCTTAGGGGTTTAAGCAAAATAAGAAGTTACTTTTATCTAAAGTGAATACCTGGTGTTATAAATTCTGCTTATGCCTTTTATGTCTATATGAAATGTATTCACTTTCTTCAATTCAGTGCTCATAGCTTCATATGTATATTTCTAAATATACAGAACGTGAAAAGAAAATGAGGGATGAGTGTACCAAGATGTGAGATTGTATGATACTGGATAACTGCTGACATCTGTTTTTAGACAGCGGTAGCTTCCCGCAATCCATAGCTGTCCTGGATCCACCTCTGTGGAAGGCATACCATTACTGAAATTCTAGCAAGTTAACAGCAGTTTTAGTAACAACTGCTTGCAAGAGAAATGAAGTCCACTAAGGGGCAGTCTACTCTGTCACATCTTCAATTATGTAGATACAGAGAATTTAATAACTGGTAGGTCACCAAGTCATCAGGTTGGTTTAACCAACATTTGAGTTGGAGAAGATTGCAAAGGTGAGGTTTATGTTTTCTTCATCTTGTTCAACCTTTTCTGTGAGTTTCTGCAATCTGAGAGTTTATATATTGTTCAGGGCTACCTTCACAAAATGTTTTCTGTTTTTTTTTTTTACCTTGGGAGTGATGCTGTTTTGAGTTGTGACCCCCACCCCCGCCCAAGATTTTAGATATTCTACTATGAAATGTCAGTTATCTGAAAGTCAACATTCCAAAAGAACAAAAATGCTCAAAATCCAAAAGGGTGAAAAACTTCATTTTTTCTTGATTTTTTTTTGTATGGTGGTGTGCAAACCCAACTGCACCCCTGATGTTGGAGACAAGCCCTCAGCACCCCCCAAATGTAGATATATTAACCCCATTGCTGCACCAACTTGAAGAATGGAAAAATTTCCCTAAAAAAGTAAATCATTGCTGGTGCACAATTAGAAGCTACAACAGCAATGATTTCCTATGGGAAAAAGCATTTGCTGTTATATCATTCATCATTTTTTTTTCTGCAGGCTACTGATGTTCAAGTAATTTCACCTCAAGCATGTGTAGGGAAGCCATTTTAGGTTTGTGTAACCATGTGCTTGCTAAATATGATGCAGTTATTCACAGCACACTTGTAGAATCTGAATCAGTCTTCATTCACACATCATCACTGCCAAAAAAAAAAATATTGTTCACATAAATGGTATGGTTTGGTTGTTCAAAGACACCAAAAATAAATAATATAAATGGAGCAGTATGAAGACTAACTGAAAGTTAACTGTACTACAGTGCAATAAAAAGGCTCAAAAAGGTGTGGTTAATACCACTACAATGCATTTGAATAGTGGCAATTGGTATTGTAAGGTCATAGCTTCATAGTTTATTAGCATAGCCAATGGAATACCCACTACAAGTTATATATTTATTACAATTTGATAATAGATTAAGTGAGCTGGTCTACTGACACTTTTCACTCACAACCTGGGACATTGCCCCATTCCATAAGAAATTGTGGGGCCAACCTAGGGGCATATTTACAGTTACCATTCCATTCATCCAGGTTGTGTTTGAAGATGTTTACTATAAAATGAGCAAAGTGCATTTCAATGAAAGTCAGAATATTGCATACATTTGTTTGAAAAGCACTTGAATGAAAAAACACATGACCAAAAACTCATTTGACAGACTCATTTCACTGAATCACAAATTAGAGAAAAAAATGATTTAACAAAATATACTATAAAAATGTTTTGTGGGGGGGGGGCAAGTCCATCTGCACCCTATTAATTACACATACTAACTCCATGGTAACACAGCCATGGAGATAATAAAAAAAAAACATGCACAGTGAATGAGTGTTGGCACAGCAGAAACATCTATAAAATTAGAGTTGCAACTTCCCTATCAAATCATATCTTCATAAATTACCCCGTCACAATTCTGTCATTTCAGATTCAGTGAGACGAGTTTCAGTCAAATGGGTTTTTGGTCATATGAGTTTTCAGTCAAATAGTTTCAACCATGTAATTTCAGTCAAATGCATTTCAGTCACATTAAAGTAAACCATTCGAAGAGGGCCAGGAAGCTACATTGTTTAATATGAAGGGAGGAGTCTGTTCCAGAGGACAGAGGTTCTTTGGGAGAGTTTTCTATCCCACCAGCAGGTAATGTTTATGTTGTGGTAGAGGTTTAAGGATGTCTTGTGAATGTGATTAAGGTCATGCAGAATAGTGTCATTTCAGCCCTTATAAGCTAGGCATATGCTATACCACAGGAATTTGAGTTTGTATCAAAGCTTTAAGGCACTCTACATATGACATGGAATGCATGCCTTGATTTTTTAGTGACAATGTACTGGGTTCCTTCAAACTGGATCATGTGTTTGTACAGGTACATGCTAAAGAAAGCTTTATATATCCTATTATGGGCCTGCTAAAATATAGGTAGAGAAAGATGATAACATCCCTGGATCTGGGAGACTTATCCTTGGTAATCAGTTGGGCTAGGTAGAAGGATTTTTATGTATTATATAATTTTCATTGAGCATGTATCAAAAAAATTAAACAAGATAGAATTAAACATTTGCATGCAATAAATTTAACATAATAACTGTAATACATGCATGGATAGTGCTAGCATTCTAGAAACCTTAATAACTTCAAACAATTCTTAAAATGTTTGTGGATTATTAATTCCTATTACAATCTATAAAGTACAAGTAAACAATCTTCTCTTGAAACCCCTAATCTTCACTTGAGGGTTTAATTTGAAGTATCTTTGTACACATCTCAATATCTTATAAACATCATTTTTCCAGACCGCTTAATGGATTGTTTATATGTGTTTTCCATTTTCTGTTTAATATGGTTTTGCCTATGAAGGACATAACTAATAACACCTGTTTCTCATTCTTTGCCCAAGCTTGTATGTTACCCTGACTCAAAAGTCCCAAAAATTCTCACGACCAGTGTATCTGTTTTAGAAAAATCTGAAAGAATGTATGATCAAGCTGAGGCAAACTTTGCTGTGCTATTTCATAGTTCCAGAACATTCGTATAGTATTTGTTTTTCTGAGCCACATTTCCAGCCCCTATCCTTTACACTCTGTTCTACTGTGGGTAGTCTCCAGGTGGTGATAATACCACAGGTGCAAAATTCACAAGTGTTGATCCTACAAGTATAGCTACCTTTGAACAGATTACAGTTTTTCCTTACTTAAATCCATTAGAGTATGTCCAGATGTGTGTTTTCTTCTCTCTTCTATTTAATTTATGATCTATAGATGGATTTGTCTGACTTTCTTCTTTTTAGTTCAAAATGTATATGCCACCCTCGACCCTTTTTAATGCTAGACCATCTTTTCCATGGGACCAACCGCTAATTCTTCCATTTATGTGTAGTTCTTCTAACTTTATGGTGTGAGATTAGCTGCATAAGAGTGTATGTTGAAAATGCTGGTGATAGTATATGCCTTAACATTTTTGAAAGGTTTTATATTGAAACCCTCCACCCTCTTCTTGAGAGGGAGAGTGAATAAGTTATGACTATTTGGTTACTCTACATGCCGGCCATATTGATTTATCTGTATCCTGAATCAGTTGCTTTATTTCCTCATTTGTCCAGATAATATTGTTCATCCAGTTACCCTAGCTAAGATTACTCAAGGTTTCTAAGTCTTTTTGTCAATGTTGCAACTTAACCATAACCTTTTTGTCTGGGTGGATATTTTTTGCAGACAGTGTCATTCTGCAGCCTCTTTCATGTTTATAGATTCATAGCTTTATATGTGTGTACTTGGCTAACAACCACTATGGCCCCTAAAAGCCTAGTCATGCAACCCAAATGTGATCCACAGATTTGATTTACATAGCAGTGATTTATTGAGGGTTCCTATTACGGGATCAAAGATGGATTCTGTCGAATGCATCTTGATAGAACTTAAAAGAGCGAAAAGGCAAAATAGCGGAGTGGCTTTTAAGTGAATTCTTTCCCTGGGAAAGAATTTGCTTGGCCGCTTCGTTACTTTGCCATTTTCAGCACTGTAGTGCAGTCTCGGAGTTGGTATATTTAAGTACGGGGGCATAGCCCCCCACTTAATGCAATGTTTTAAAGTTACTTTTCTTTTTTTTTTTTTTTTTTTGGAACAGCAATTTTTTTCCCTTGGAAAAAAATTGCTGTTCTGATAGTTCGACATTGTAAGCTTTCACTTCCATAGGGTCAGTTAATCATGGTTCACTTTTTTAAGCATTCCATGATGTAACATAGACCTATTTACTGACTACCTCTGTCCATCAGAGACATAGGTGTCAGACCTGGGGTGAATTTCTGATTGCCCATACATTGGTCCAAGTTGTTCTTAAATAGGGATAGAGAGGAACTCTGCTTTACATGGATAGGGAGCCTCTTCCAAAGAATTTGAACTGACTGAGAAACATATCTGCCTCTCCAACATGTCCTAGTTATGTCACAAGCAAAATAATTTAGTCTATTTACTCTAGTAGTTCTGATGTGTTTTTTTTTGCAGATGTGGAAAAGAAAAAATTAACACAGTTCATGAACACAGTCCAGTGTTTTTGTATCACTCTAGGTTAATATGTAGATACTGGGCTTACAGTCCAGGTGACAATTGAGTAGCCGAAACCAAATTCTTAGCACTTTCATGTTGTTAATGTGATAAATTAAAAGCCAGGACCTGGGTGGGAATGTGAGGAAGCCCCCACCCTCCTTTCTTTAATAATTAAAAGTCTATGCTTAGGTATTCTATGCTGAGATTTGTAAGTGAGAAATTCTTCATTAAGAATTGTAATTACGGGGGGCGGAGCCTAGATGGCCAACTGGTAACAGCTTTTTTCTTGTACTCCCCATCAGTTACTAGAAAACAGGGAAATTATTAATTAAAATTCTATTATCTAGCGTCTAAAAGTTTAATAATTTGTTCCAGAACCTATAATCTACTAGATATTCATCTTTGAAGGGTCTTCTTAAAGATTTTCCTGTCAAATTTTATGATTACTTACCTGAACAGAGATGAGCAACTCAAAAACTTCACATTCTGATTCTTCACTAAAAAAAGAGATTCAGTCTATATCAGCCACTCTTCAGGAACTATCTTTAAAGATGGACAGATTTACTGATAATCTTGAAAATTTAAAGGTAAACTGTCAACAACAAACAGATGTTTTAAAGGAAATTCTCCAGAAACAACAATCTAAAATCTTGGACATCGAAACCTCTCTGAGTGATATAGATGGAAAGCTAAAAGAAGATGAATATCACTGTGAACTCATATTGCAACAAAATAAGTGGCTGATAAATAAAGTTGATGATGTTGAAAATAGAGAAAGGAGAACTAATATCAGAATTTTCTGTATTCCTGAGAAGTCCGAAGAAGACATCATCTCTTTTCTAATTGCCTGGCTCCCTGAAATTTTGGATTTAAAAGAAAGTTTGTCCTATGGAATTGAAAGAGCTCACAGAGCTATTGGAAAACCTATACCTTCTTTTCCTAATGCTTCACCAAGGTCAATAATTGTGAAGTTCCTATCCTTTCTAGACAAAGAACTTGTACTAAAAACAGCCTGGAGGAAAAGTCCTTTGTCATTTAAAGGAAACCAAATAAGGTTTGACAATGATTACTCCACAAGAGTTTTAGAAATGAGAAAAAAAACTCTTGGCCATTAGTAAAACTATTAAAGCAAAACAAAATTAAAGCTCAACTTGTCTACCCAGTTAAAATCAAAATTACTCATCAAAATGAACTGAGAACTTTTAATACTATCGAAGAAGCTGTTTCCTTTATCCAGAACAAAAATATCATTACAATCCCCGAAGGAATGGAATGGTCACCATCTTCAACTCTCAAAAGATCATCTGACAAAAATAATTGGTCAGATGTAAAAAAGAAGCTAAAGAATGGTCTAAAAAGTTTTGGACTTTTAAGTTCTCTCAAAGATCAACCTACACTTTAAAATGCTCATGAACATCTCAAAGTATGTATTACTAATTTATTTTACCTGCAAATACTCCTACACTCACTTCTTCTATGAAATATATAACACAAATTAAATTAAACTTCCCACATATGAGTAGAACTCTTTAAAATATTATCTAGCATTGATAGTTTCTGTGTCTACATGTTTTACTTTATTTCAGATTATAACCTTTTAATGGGTTTAAGATTTCAGATATATGGTTGGGAACATGAAAGTTAATCATAGGAGTTAGTTTTATAGGCATATGTATTTACGGAAATGTGTTTGACAACTCATTAAAACGTATCATCTTGTCAGAATCTGGTTTTCACACATAATCATCCCATCTGATTTGAAATAGCGTTTTAGCATTCGAAACTGACAGTTAGTGGTTTCCTTCATGAAATGCAGTCTCGAGCTATGTTTATGAAAATGAGGTGATTCGTCTTCCCTTGACTGCATTCATGATGGTTTAGATGCTTAGATTCAAGCGATATGAGTAGAACGCTTTTGACAGTGAACAGAGTGTTATCCTAAACAGTTATGTATAGTTTCCCTTTATGTATACACATTTTTCTTCCTGCCTTTTCTCTTTTGGAATGAGCATACAGCTCATGTTATTTACTTGCTGTTTTTCGGCAGCTGGTGTCTGCCTAGAGGACATGTAGAACATTAATAGATGTATATTTAAAAGTTTGTTAGTTTAAAAACAAGATCAGTTAATCCTGCATCTAGCTTTCACACTGTGTTGGTTTCCATAGTAATGTAAGCTGTGATATGCAAATTAAAGAGGTAGTCATGTTCGAACATTCTGAATACATTAACATAATAAATAAGTGAACATCTTGGCTTATTGTATGTTTGACATATGTAAAATTCAGCTTGTGACATCAAAAGTATTTGTATCTTGCATGCAGTTCTACAGAACCATCGCCAGATGTAGTATACTTGTAAACATCAGCCAACACAAATGAAAATGCAGCCTAGAGAAAGATTCAGATCATGCAAGACATAGGTTGAAATTTACTCTCCTTTTATATAGGAAAACAGTTGTTCATATTGAAAGCCGAATATAGTGTGAAAGGCTATGTCAAAAAGGTAGTAATCTGAACTATAATTCACAGACTATTCACAGTTAGCCTCCCTCAAACACATTAAAACATTTCTGGGACCCTGGTAGACATCAGCATTACAAATGTAGCTCTTCCATCCCCAAGAAAGTATATTGTTTTGTACAGAAATAAACTGACTTCCAAACAGAAAACACAGATACAAACCTGAAATAGTCAATAATGGCTTAGTATATTAACTGTTTTACTAGGAATGTGCAACTGATGCACATATTTACTTACTTATACCCATTCACATTTACCCTACTCACACATAAAATAAGTATTGTTAAGCTAACATTTTAAATATGCATTTCAGACTTGCTTGAACCTCTCCTAAATCATGTTTGGGTCTCCATGGAAGGCTGCTTTCATCATTTCAGAACCACTGACCTAGATAGTTTACTTTTCAAATAGCTCTATGAATTACCTTTTCAATGTGTAGAAAAGGGGAAGCATGAAGAATTAGAATGGTATATAAATTTGATACCAGGCTATGCACTTCTTAAAACACATACAATGAAAGAGTGCTATAATGCTCGCATATATGTATGTTTAATCATTAAAATATTTGAACATTTATGAAGTCCTTAGATGACCGACAGTTTCTATTACTATTCAGAAATGCATCCCACAGCTAAGAAGCATGATCCGTGGAGGTTAGGTTAATTTTAGGTATGTGGCATGCTGCTGTACTAATTTCAAGTATTAATGAAATTTTTGTACTGAAACCTTTCCTCTCAATAATTAAAACTTTGAAAAACAGCTTTTTATCTCAAAAGAATTTACATGCAAGAGTAAAGAAAAGAAGGTCTTCTCATTGTTGGTTTGATATCCAGTCGGTATGACTATTGCATAATTAATACCGATGTAGCGATATTATGCATAGAGGCAGGAGTTAAAAATGTTTATTTGTTGCTTTTATTTAGAGTTAAGAAAATAGAACATTTTACAAAAAGTCATATGTTAAATTTCATTTGTCCTTCATCCTCTTGATGTGAACTGACATACTCAATTATGGATATGTTGTTGTGCTTGTTGTAGGGATAGAGAGGAGAGGGGAAAAGAGGAAGAGGAAGGGAGACAGGGAGGGAAGGGGAGAGAAGGAAAGGAGAAAAAAGAGGTTAGAGTGATAGTTCTTCCCTTGAGAAGATTGCAGACAAAATGCATTTAATAAAGAAATAAGGCATCTAGAAATATTACTCACAGTATGCCAAGAACAAAATATTATCACATACACTCCCTCTACCATTTGATTCAGGAGGAAAACATTAATTCCTTAATGGTACATCTTACAATTTATGCATTCCCTGTTTCTTGTCATAGTAAATATTTATTGTTAGGAAGCAAACTCTGTTTAGTAATACATTTTCTGAACGATAGGAAATCTTAAATATCATCATTGTTGATGACTATAGTCCTGGGTGATTTACCAGAATGCCATACGTTTTTTGTGACTGGTGAGACAGGAACTGGAGATAAAACACTGTAATCTTACAAGGTTTTGTGGAATTGAGAGGTAGGCAAAGTTATTATAAAACAATTCAATTATTAGGTTGGGTAGCAACAGTAATACAAGGTTAATAAGAAGAATACTAAAATTTAATTATTTGAGAATATATTGGTGTGTAGTGTCTGTATGTGTGTTTGCATGTATGTGTGTATGTGAGGGTGTATGGGTAAGTGTTAACTGAACAGTCATAAATAGACAAATGGAGATTCTGAGAATTAACAGTGGGAAAATATGAAGACAAGGAAGTAATTTTAGTAATAACAAAGTAAAGAAATAATATTCTGGTGATATAATCATACTTCTTAGCTGTCATTGTTTGCGAATGGCCTTTATCTGTTTATTTGGTTTATTATTCATAAGATATAGGCATGTGCGGCTTTCTGGGGTATTGCTGAGGATTAGCGGTCAGTAAAAAATAATGATCTTTAATGTTTATGTGTGATAACCTGAAGTGACTCATTAGGCAGGTGACTAGTTTTGAGATGGAAGTTACGGAGCAAAATGTAATGACCCATGAGTTGATTCAGCTTTCATTGGGTTGCTATGTTATCATAACCAGTTCTCCAGGTGAGAATTTAAATAGTGGGAAATACAGAATTCTGTACAGGAGGTTGTGGCGGAACTTAATGGAATATCACCAATGGTAAGCATTATATGAGCAGTAAATTCAACTTACTTTTTCCATTGCTCTAAAATTGGTAAACATAGCCCATTCCAATTATATTGTACTTGATTTACTAATATAGTTTCAAACACCAACAGAAGTGAGGCAATGACAGTAAATCGTATTAGTTTCTATAAAATGAAAATGGAATAATGAGACAATGATAACATTTTAGTGTGTGAAGCTTAAAATGTGAGTAACTGTATATAGTTATATATTCAGTTAGAAGTGTTAATGAAATGATGACTATTACAAATTCATCTATTTAGAGTCTTATGACTTATTACATTTCATGAATGATTTATTAGTATACCAATATCTTTTAGCCATTAACATGCATGGATTAATAGGTATTATCATTAGTTAACAGTTTTATTATAATAACATCAATTTCACTCATAATAAAAATAGAGAAATCATAAAGTTCTTTGAATTCGACATAATAAGACTTTAAATACATTGACCTCGAAATAATTTAATAAACTTCTTTATTTAGTGTTAGTCAGGTTTCTATTTCTAGTTGGTAAAGACTTTATAGATGTTAGAGACTTTTAGTTTCTATTAAATATTTAATAATTTTAGTATATATTTCATCAATATTTGTTGTTCTCTCATACTAATTGATTTATAAAATACATATAGATTTCATATATTGGAGCCTCAAATTAGGCAATAATTCCAAATATTTGGTATGATGGATAATCTGATTGGATATTTTTGTCCTCTCAGATTAGGAATGTATTTCATTCCATGTCAGATAAAGGTTTTACTCAAGTTAACTTATTCTTTTAAAATGTTTTTCTTCTTTTTCAGGCCTCAATTTAAACTTAAGCTCTATCTTTTAATGAAAGTTAATAATTTACTCTTAAAATTCAGCTTCTTTAAGAAGGATATGCAAGATTTAGATAACAGAAGTACTTATTACTTTACCATTTCAAAATTCCAAACTTTTGAGCAAATAAGATAGAATTAACCTTTCTTTCCCTAAATGCTAATGGTTTAAATAATCCAGTGAAAAGGTCTAATTTATTAAAATACTTAAAATTAAATAAAGCAGAAGTAATATTTCTACAAGAAACCCATTTTAAAAGTAATGATAGTTTTATTTGGAACCCAAATGAATATTTAAGAATGTCCAACTCTTCATATGTCAAAAAAACTAGAGGGGTATTGACATTATGGAAGAAAAGCATTATCTCTCCTCAAATTATATATAATTATGAGGATAAAGAAGGTCTTCTATCGATTATAATAATAAAATATAGTAATAGGATCTGGATGTTAGTTAATGTTTATTGGTTTCCTGGTATTGATGTAAGAACAATAAAAAACACTTACTACTTATAACCAAAAATTATAAGGGTAGTCTGATCTTAGGAGGGGACTTTAACTGTTTATTTAATGATTCAGAAATTTCTAATAAAAAATCTTTTCGTAATACTCCTATAGGGAAGAATTTTAAAAAATGGATAGATAATTTGCAGTTATTTGATTTATTTTATCTTAAAAATAATAATTCTCTGGATTTTTCTCATTGTGATTTTAGACATAAGACTCATACTAGAATTGACAAAATTTTTACATCTCAAGACCTAAAAACAAAAGTACAATATTTTACAATAATCCCGTGTCCTATTTCTGACCATAATGCACTCACTTTTCAAAGACTTTAAAAAAATTGTCCTACACTAAAAGAATTCCGGCCTATATTACCAAATTAAATCAGTTTAAATATTGGTTAGACTCAGAAATAACATTTTTCTTGGATACAAATCTAAATAGTGAAGTGAATATAGTAATTATCTGGGACTCTTTAAAGGCTTACTTATATGGAAGAATTATTACATGGTTTAATAATAAAACAAAGGAATGGGAATCTGAATTATCTAAATATATCTAAATCTAACATACAAAACAAATCATTTTAATTAATAATGATAATACAATAACTCTCTTAAACAAGAAAAAATAAATTGATTCCTGAAATAAAAAATATAATATTTTAACCCACAAAACTAATTTAGCTTTAGAAAAATTAAAATTAAATTATTTATCGATTTCTCTAAAGTATATGCATAATCTAGCATTAAGAATTAAAAGACACTCTATCAAAAATAATATTGTGAGTGTGTTTCATGAAGGAAGAAACAATAAAAAAGTATCTGATATAGGGGATGTTTTAGATGCTTTTAGGTTTCACTTTTCTGAACTATACAAAAAACAAAAAATGTCAATATAAAGTTTCAGATAAGGATTTGGACCTCTCTAGTATAAAAAAAACTACCAAAAAAATGTAATAAGTGAAATTCAAAAAAACAATTTTCCTTAAAAGAAATTAATGAAAAAAATTAAAGAAAGCAAAAATAATAAAGGTCCAGGAATAGATGGCATTATTAATGAGATTTATAAACTTCTACCACACTCAGCAGTATCAGTTTTACATAAGGCTTTAAATGAGTCATACGTACAAGGTATAATTCCACCTTCATGGAAATATTCATTAATTACCCCTATACTAAAAGAAAATAAAGGTTCTCATTTGTGCAGCTCATATATGCCAATTTCTCTGATCAATAATGATTATAAAATCTTAATGTCTATTTTAGTTAATAGATTCAAGAAATCACTAACACAATTTATCACTGAAGATCAAACGGGGTTTATATATAATAGACATACTCAAGATAATACACAAAGAATTATAACTACCATAGATATTTTGAATAGGGAAAATCAAGAAGCCCTCATAATTGCCCTTGATATGGAGAAAGCGTCTGACTCGCTAAATTGGGATTTTCTCTTTAAAATTCTTGAACTATATAAGTTTCCCATCCAATGTATTTCTTTTATTAAACATATTTATAATAATAATTTAGCTTATCTAAAATTAGGTCGATTTGTTTCTGAATCTGTTGAAATAACTAAAGGTACTAGACAAGGATGCCCAATGTCCCCAGTTTTATTTGCTCTAGCAATAGAACCTTTCTCTTTGACAATACAATCTAATCCTAAAATTAAAGGACTTAATATAATTAATAAATTTGATTCTAAGATAATGTCATTTGCAGATGATATTCTACTTACTTTAAAAAATTCAGAAGAGTCTTTGCAAGAATTAGATCTATTAATTAAAATTTTTTATTGTATTTCAAGATTAAAAATGAGTAGTTCTAAGTTTAAACATATCATTTAAAATAATAAAAAAGTAATAAGATTTGGTACGCACTTTGTATTAATTTACAGTATAATACTACTAAACTCACTTATTCAAATTATATAAACTCTATTTATAATACTTTTAGAAGATTTGTTAATAATAATATTGATATTAAATTGTGGATACAGTTACTATATCCTTTCAAAGTTACAAAAAACGTCTTCAGTGATGTTAATATGAATATTCTTAGTATATGAGAAGAGAAAATTTTTACTTGTTGGTATCATTGCACAATCAATTTAGTTACCCTGGATGCACATAATTTCATCAAAACATTTAATTTACCTAAAACAGATTGGTTAGCCCTTAATAATTTAATTCCATTCACTCAAGACTTATGCAGATCAATAGAAACTTCTTCCTTTAATTCTTTGCCCAAATTTATAGTTCTTATACATGGAACATTACAAGGAGAATACACTTGGGAAAATTTAATATCAAAACTTTATAAAATTATTATTAATTATAAATTTATCCCTAATCAGAAATGTTGGGACTTTATTACTAAGGATTTTATGTTGTCTCTAACATCCGATAATAAAGCTAATATTTTACTTTCTATTAAATTAACTTCTAATTTGCAGGTTTGGAAGATTCCTGGAAATTTTTACATAATGCCTTTTACACTCCTTATAAAATTGCTACATTTACTCTCTCTAAGGAATTAAAATGATGGAGATGTTCAATAGTTTGTAAAGCTGATTGGTCTCATATTTTTATGAATGTTCTCATATAAGGAAATTTTGGGATGATATTGCTAAATTTCTTCAAGCTATTTTCAGTGATTTTTTCATGTTATCAAAATCTTTAATTTTTTGAATGTAAAGGATTTTGTTATACTGAATAATAATAATAAATATATTATTTGGTCAATAATGGCAGTTGCCAGAAAGTGTATTAAGAGAAAATGGAAATCACCTTCCGTTCCAACCTTTGAAGACTTCTTGACTTTGTTGGATAAAGTAGCATCAACGGAAATACAAGCTAAATAATTAAGAATTTTTTCCCAAAAATGGTCTAATAATCCTTGGAAGAAGGTTATATCCCTTATTAAGACAATGAATTCAGATCTACCCTCAATCAACTAACTACTTGGAATTTGGACTGTTGAATCATATATGTCTTTCTTTATAAATGTATGTAATTTGCTACTTTCTAATTTATTGTTTGAGGCCTCTGTAAATTTTGTATATAGTTTTACCATATTTTGCTTTTCAATCATAAATGTAAATTCAAAATGTTTTCATGTTCTCTTTATTGAAAAATAATAAAAAATCTTTGAACAAACAAAAAAAAAAGAATTGTAATTACAACACTCACAAAGTGATTAGGTGTTGCTGGGGTGTTTTTTGGATGCTTAATAATGGGCATGACAATAATAGTAGCATTAATTGCCCCTGCCAGTGAATGTGTCCTTTGTCCTTCAGGGTCTAGTAAAGTCTTAATCCTAGACTTAACATTTTCAATACTTTGATGGATGTTCTCTTCCAGCATGTGTTCTACTAGTAGGACAAATATGTATGGAAATCCACTTCCTTTATTTGGTTGCATTACCCCTTATCTTTTCACTAAGCCAACCCCTATAAGCATAGTTTTGTTATAGATGACATCAAGGGCTGACATTTCAAAGGTGTATCTATTGGATCTTTTTGTTCCACCATAAGAATGCAATCATCAGCATATAGCCTCAGCCATACCTTACCAAGTCCAGTGTGTTGTATCTCTTCTACTACTGGTCTTATTTGTATTGCTAATTATTCAATAACATGTAGAAACAAACTATCGAACAGTGAATGGGCAACCTTGTTTAGTAACACATCTAATGGAATCCTTTTGGGATCTGCCCCTGATCGCAAAAATTTCAAATGTAGTATCTGCCTATATTTTTAACCCAACTGATGAAGTTTTACCCTAATCCCGTTCTTCTTATAGTTGTGAATTGAAACCCCCAACTAACAGCCAGAAATGCTTTTTAGATGTTAAAGAGGATAGCTCAGACCATGTTGAACTCTTACTGATATTCCTACAAAAAGCAGAAAAGAGCCCACTAATTACCAATAGCTTGTCTGTCTCTTACAAATCCACTTGGACCTGGTGCTATAAGCTTAGAAAGCATTTTCTCTAATAAAAGCCAAGATCCTTGCTAAAATGCCTATGTCTGTATCTAATAAGGAAATAAATCAAAAGTCTGCTTGGGAGTCAACCTTTTCTTTCTTCTTGAGGATAACAACAATTGTAGCATGAGGCATTGATGGAGGAGATTGTTTACTGATTAGCTCTGCATTAAACAGAGGTACTAGACCATTCTCTAACTCCTTCTTGACCCATTTATAGAATTCTATAGAGAATCCATCCAGTTTGGCTGTTTTGCCTCTTTTCATATATTTAATGACCCATTAAACCTTTCCCCTTATGCTTTTGTTTAAAATTATTCTGCCAAAATCATCTAAAGTACTACACTATTATCCAAAAACCAAGACTATATTCCCACCTACCTTTCCTTTTATAAGGTGACATAATTGTTCATAAAAGTAGATGCACCACTATACAGCCATCCTGGGTTTGATTCCCACAGCTTCCATGTGCCTACTACATGACTCTGAGCAAGTCACTTAATCAGACATTGCCCCCAGATAGCCCCTGAAAATAGACCATGCGTCCAGTGGGCCTACCTGGTTAAGAAATGGATATTATTATTACATAATCTCCTCATCTGTTATAGTGACCCACTCATCTCTTGTCTCTGTGCATGATATATATTGCTTGCATCACTTCTCTCTAAATGCCCAGGCTAAATATTTACATTATTCTCACTTGTATCCACCAGAAATCACTTCTGCTTAAGTATTCAGCATTTGTTTGTGAAACTGTTATTCTCACTGACATTTGATTGTATTTATTTCCTTATTCTTTTTTTTTTTGTTAATTAGGGGAATTTACAATTTCCTTTTATACATCCATAGAATATTTTCATTCCGTGCAATGTATTTTGAGTTATTCCTCCTTGATATCCCTTATGGTTTAGCAGTTAGGATTTCTAGTTTTCACCCAGACTACCAGGCTTGACTCCTGGAATAGGGCATTCTTTCAGAGGCAACTGGCACATGGTTAAGGCTGTGAGCTGTAGTTCCATGGTACTGGGTTTGATTCCCCGATTGTCAGTTTTGCTTACTCTGTGACCTTGAGCAAGTCACTTTCCCAGACAGTGCTTGGGGGAACTGGGAATTTCAGCTAGGCTCCTCAACAGTTGGTCTTGACACCATCCCACCAAATGCATCCCTTCCTCAGAGGATAATTTCCATGAGGGTGGTCAGTTTAATTTGTCTTTTGAAAGATGTCCATTTATAATTGCTCCATTTGCACACTCCTTTGTTATTGCTCCTAAAATCTGTACATATTAGCTTTCTACTTTTTTATTTTACTTTTATCATATCTTTGTAATCCAGTAAAAGTATTCTAATCTACTTTCTTGAACGCCTTACCACCTGGTAGAAGTATACCCAAGCTGTTCCTTGTGTTTCTGTTTTCCAAATATCTAATAATTCTAATTTATTCAACTCTATTTTAAGTACTTACAGCAACTTGGTGTGTGTTTCCCTTCTGCTAAATAGTCTATCAATGACTGTCTAATGTTATATTAAAATCTCTCCATATGATTTTTAAATATTCCAATGAGACATACTCTGATCATACATGGAAAAACGTCTGGAAAAACATGGGGCTATCTACACTAGGAGTGTATAAATTAGCAATGACTAGTTTTTGGATTCTGATATATCCCTTCAACATTATCCATCTGACTATGGAGTTGAGCAATACTTGTTCTGGTGTCATGTAGATGTTTCTGTTGAAAAGAAATGTTACCCCCCCCCCCGGTGTATAGTCTGCTTAGCATCTGGTAAATATTCTGTTCTTTAGTTTGTTTGATTTCTTAAACTATAGTCTCCTGCAAAAAAACTATCTGTCCTCCTGATGTGCTCTCTTTGTAGAAAATTATTTTCCCTTTTTACTGGATTTGAGGTTCCTCATATATTCCATGTAATTATCTTTAAATTTTGTTCTTCCATTTCAGAGTTAACGTGAGGTTTTGAAATTACAAACATCCCTGCTCTCTCTGGTGTATACCCCTCTCCGCTTTTTGCAGCTTGAGTCCACGTTCTCTATTCTAAGCCATGAGACTAGCCTCATAGGTATTGGGAATACACACACATTCAGGATTTGAAGAAGCTAGTGGCTAATGTTTTGCTGATGAAGTATCCACCTCCTTACCCTCTCTGCAACTTGCAGCCTAAGGATTTCTGAAAGTAACCTATGACCCACATCTGGTAAAAGAGTGTAAACAATATGCTGTATATTATTAAACAGTTCTGGTAATATTAATCAAAAATATAGCTAACTGTTTTGTACAGAAGAAGGCATTCCTAATATGTTATTTTTAACAATGAAACTTGTCTAGGGTAGTAGTGTCTAGGGTAGTAGTCACTCCCTAGATGTCAGCAGATAATTATTCACATGGAACAGGCTGAAAAAACTATCATTAAATAATAGTAGCTAGTCTAGCCATACTAAGTAATAATGTACAATTGTCAGCACACTATTTTTTGTTCATATGAAAACTTGCTTACTATGTTGTAAATGTTAGTTACTCATCGAAAAATGAAGGAGAGAAAAAGTAGCAGCAGTCAGCTCACATAAAGCAATTACTGACATCAGTAATGACGTACCATATGCTAGATAACTTCCAAACAGTCATTGTGAGGATATTATTCAAGCTTCAGCGTTAGGCTATGAATCACTCTGCTCCAAGGCTTTCTTTGCCTGGTTGTGTGATGTGCTGTATGAGGAAAGAGAACATATGAGTTACCTTAAGGTACTGTGCCCTTTTGCAATATAGGTATCTCTATCCATTTGTTTCTTACCCCCATAACTTTTCATACAATTCAGTATCCTTTAAATTCTTGAGCATTTCTCTCAATTGATTATGATTACACAAAAAGATCCAGATTTCGCTTCATAGTTTTGGTCTGTTGTCTATAAAGTCATCAACTCTCTGTACTATCAACGAGACTTAAGATTTCTACACAATAATAGTGGTCTCCGTATCAGGCTACACATCTCCCAGGTAATACATGTCAATGTTAAGTCTATCACCTTAGTGACTTTTCAGTGTACTAGCATATACATTTAGAGTTTGTCTCTGAATTTGAGTTACCACCCTTACAGTTTCTGACCATATACTGGATCCTTATACCAATATATTGAGAAGTATGCTTTCTGGCCAGAGTATTATAAACTCATTAAATCATTAATAGAGTCATAATTTCATAGATTGTTACTAAGCTAATGGTCCTGTGCCCTTTCTAAGCCTAGCCATGTTTTCCCAAAAGAATAATGATGTCCTGTATCCAAATAGGACATTGAGAGCCAAGAATTTATAAGCTACCTTTCTCCATAAGGGACATGGGTGCCAGGCCTGGTGTGAATTTTCTATTCCCCATCCAATGGTCTAGGTTGCGCTTAAACTGGATAATAGATTAACTCAGCTTCACATATATGGGAAGCCTATTTCATAAGAAGGACAGTCTCTGGGACACATCTTTTTCTCCAGCATGTTCTGTTTAAGTCACAGACAAATTTTAGGGCTCTAGGTACTCTTTGACATATGAATACGTAGGAGATTCTTAAGTGTGGAGTTTGCAGATGCTTTGTAAGCCAGATATAGATCATCCCTCAGCAATCTATAGGAGACTAGGTAGAGTAAAAGGGCTTTAAGGAACCCTGCATAAGGCAGGTTTGTTATACCTTGTATTCTTTTTGTAAGGAACCTCTGAGGTCACTCTAGTTGCTGCATATGCCTTGTCAGATACATACTAAATGTAGCATTGTACTCTATGATTGATCTGGTAAGGGTGGAGTACAGTGGGATAATGACCTCTTTGGACCTAAATACCATACCCTTACTTATAAGTTCTGAAACATAAAAGGATTTCTTCACCACTGAATGAATATTAATGAATAATTATATTCATACCTTACAATAGTGCATACAGAGGGGAAATTCTGCAGTCTTGGATATTTGTATCACTGAAGAAAACAGTCTCTAAAGATATACTGCAGTTAGGTATACGCTGCAGGCAATTACCTGTTTCATTTATATCTTTCACTATTCATAGATATACACTGAGAACAGATATCTAGACATGCTTGTATGGATCATACACATGCACTGGTCCTATGCACCTCTTGTTCCTATGCATTATGTATTTTCAAGGGGAACTAGAAAAGTACGTATCTAAAAATGAAAAAAACTTCAACTTATGCTCTCTTCTTGCCTTCTTTTTAGCTATGTTTACCTGCAGAATAAAAAGTTATAGGTTATTGTGTAGTAATAGAAGAGAAAGAGAAAAAAATCTTTTAACATGATCAGTCCATTTTTATCCCTGAACTAATACAGTTGTTTTGTGAGGCTTTCTACAACCCTGACTCCTAGTTGTCTCCTTTATCGGGTCAACTGGAGTTACATGAAAAACGTTCTGATCTGTGTAGTCTTTCTAATTCTGTCAAAAAGAAAATGCCCACAGCAGCAAAAGCCAAGGAAACATTTAATGTATTGAGTGCTTTCATCCATAAATCATTACTGGACTTCTTCAGAATAAAAACATACTACATTACATCATATTTATATTACAACCTACCAATAAAA
This sequence comes from Protopterus annectens, assembly GCF_019279795.1. Taxonomy (NCBI): domain Eukaryota; kingdom Metazoa; phylum Chordata; order Ceratodontiformes; family Protopteridae; genus Protopterus; species Protopterus annectens. The sequence continues at coordinate 132,449,288 of NC_056750.1, forward strand.
ACATATAATTTATACAATCAGTTAATTAAACATGTAAAGAAACATATTAAATAGTACCCTGGAGACACTATCATATTTCATAAAATTAAAATAATATTTTTAATAACATTTTCAATTTAATAATACTTATGAAAAATTTTAATGTACAACTTTTAATAAAATGTAATGTCATTATCTTAATAAAAATGTAATTGAAAATAAAATGAAATACATCGGTCTTTGCTGATGTGGGTGTTTTCTTTTTGATAGTCTTTGGTACAGTATTTGGTTTTTGAGTCATTCTAATCCTGCTTTTAACAAGCAATATTCTATCTTGTGAGTCTAAATATTGTAGAGTATCTTCCCCCCAATGGTGCCTGTTCCTAGTATTAAATCTATCATTGGTAGACATTTGTTTTCTTGGGACTCTCATCTTCTGTGGTTAATTTTTGGTTACTCATTCCTCGAGTTTCTCAACTGGAACTGGCTCAGGGATACTTATTATCTTGATATTTTACTTTTGCAAAATATTCTGTAGATTGTCAGTTTTCACTTGGAGATATCATATTGTCTCTTCAAGTTTGTCATTTTGTCTTGTAAAGATAGTGCTTACTTGCTGTCTGGTAATTCTGCCATCATGCCTCAGTATGTTGCAGTTCCATAGTGACCATAGACTCTTGTGTTTTGGCAGCTGTTTGGTGAAATATTTTCTGTATCTTTAATAAGTTGTGTAAGCCATTCAGATAGAATGAGTATCTTCTCATGATGATCCACAACTTCTAAAATGCATGTGAAGTAAACCAATTTTCTGGGTGTCTTCTCGGCCATATCTTTGAGGAGAATCACAACATTTTCCTTCAGAAATTTACTTTAATAACAGTCAGCAAGGAGGCATTAATTTTGTGCTCAGGCTAGACACATCCTCTAGGTAGAATGATTTTCTAATGACCATAGAAACATAGTGGTTGAAGAAGAGTTCATTCTCTGCATAAGTGACCAGTTTTCTAATAATCATATCTGTTTTGAGGTGAATGTCTGTTATGCGGTAGGTGCTTGGGTACTCATGTTTACCAAAGGACATAATACTGTACTTTTTAGCATTTGATTTTAGGCTATGGTCCTGGCACCATTTCTTTGTACATTTTAGACCCACTTGTAAGACCTGTAAGTTCTCCTGATAGATGATGATATAGCTCCAAGTTTGTAACCATCTGGAAACGTGAACAAGCAGAGACCTTTGACTTTACCTTGGACACTGGAAAATAAATGTCATATAGAAACAGCCTCTGTACAGGACCTCATGGAAATGAACTTTAAGTAAAAAGTGTGCTCCTAATCCTAATTTGATGAATTCTGTCTGTGAGACACTTAGCCATCCAGTAGGGATCATAATGATTTACACTTATTTGATCAGCTTATCTACAGTACCTGAATGTGGGGTGGTATTAAAGGCCTTGGTGAGGTCAATGCATGCAGTGCATGTATACTGATTTGTCCTCATCCAAAGCTTCAGTGACTTTTTTAAAGAAATTCACATGGTAAATCAGGCAGGATCTTTCCTTCACATACCCAGACTTGTTTGGGTCAAGGGATCCTAAGTTGCCAATGTCTTTGTTTAATAGATCCATAATGATGCATGCCATTGACTTACAGACAAGAGTAATGAGACTTATTGATCTTGATATTGATATTGTCAGACTGTGATGAAGCTACCTGATGAAGGGTGTGACTACTGCTGTTCTTCATGTGTGTGGCATGAAATCACTTGAGAAACTGAGATTGAACAAAGTCAGGAATGGGTCTATGAGACAATACTTTATAGTGACAAGGAAGCAACCTGGCACATTGTCAGGCCCCATAGAGTCAGTGTTTTTTTACCACCAGGAGTGACTTTAAGACTTGTTTTGAGGTAGTCTTTGGGTGTACATGGATAAGAAATTAAGTGGCAGGGGACTGGAAAGCAATAGTGGAAAGTGTGAACTGAAGTTATCTACTAATATGTTTACTATGTCCTCAGGGGCTGAGTGGACAATATTGTTATGGATAAACTCAGTGCAATGCTGAGTATTGTTCTTATGGTTTCTAAAGGACTTACCATTGTCCTTATTAGTAGTGACAATTATCAGTTCATATTTAACCTTGGTGGATTTGATTTTATTTCTAAGTTCTTTGTTAAATGTCTTGAGTTTTGTTTTGGAAAAAGGGGTTTTCATTTTGCTCATAAGGGTGAGGAGTTTTTCTTTTGTAATATAGTTTGGTAATACAAGGATTCCACAACAGGGATTTGTTCCTAAATTTGCAGTTGTACCAAGCTGGAGTACAACTAAAGTCTTGATGCAGGCACTGATCCAAGTATAGAAACTATCCTTAAATGCAGTGGCATTGGCTACTACTTCCTGAAGAGGGGGATTTTTAATTGTATCAGGTCACTGGCTAGCTTTAACAATTTAGCCTTAGAGAAATCCTCAAAGGTAGTAGGAGTTGTAAGTATACAGACTGGGATCCTAATGATGAAAATCATCAGCATCAAATGGTGATCAGATTTGAACAGCTATAAGATAACTTTATGTATAGAGCATGCTTTTGCAATGCTTGTTTATATAAATTCAAGTAAACCTGGGAATTATTGTGCATATTTATCTGCAGTAGAATATGCCTTCTAATTTATAGATAGATAGTTGAAATCAACAACAATAATAATAATATTTGGTTTTATAGTAAAGGCCTCCAGCTTGTTTGATATGACTCATAAGTAGATGGTGTCATAGAATAGATTCTACTGTTTGCTGGGATATGGTGGGAGATCATATTGATGGTTACAAGGACATGGAGAAATTCTAGGACATTATTTTACTCTACAAGTCTAGATGTGTTATGGAATCATGGATGGATATGGACATGCTATCACCTATAACAGAGATGCTCTCATCAGCGGATCTGAATGAATGGTAGACACTAAATCCTGGTAAGAAGAAAAAGTTATCAACGCATTGTAATCATATTTCAGCGATGATGTAGATCAGTATTTTCCAGGGACAGGAAGGTTTCTTACTGGGGCTTCTAGTATTGAACAGTGCTACTTTTGTAACGGCCTGATTTGGTTTAGTTTGGTTAGGTTGATAGATGTAGCAGACTGACCTTGTCTAAAATAGACACTATGGGGGTAGACAAAATCTGCCAATATATGAAAGTCCTGAGGAGAAAAGAGCAGACTTTCCTTTGTGAAGCAGTTGGGATTGTTGAACAAATCCTTCCAGAAAGACGCATATTCCATTCCCCTTGGAATGACAGCAGAATCTAAGTCAATTATTGAAGTCAGTTGTTTTTGTTTATATTCTGGAAATCTTCTTTCTGAAAGTAGTGTTTTGCTTTAGCATAGCTGCACACCAGCTTCAGATGCATTCTCAGGAAACTCCACTGTGGTTCAAGTCATTTTACACACACATGAACATCCATGTTGTATGTGTACTTGAGTGCATTAGTAACCTGTCATATCATAGTACATGAGAGGTGACTCACTGTCACCCTTTGCTTGGTCAGCCTAGTGAATGGTGTATATTTGTGTCTTGCTATGAAGTAACCTATGACTAGGACACTTCCATGTGGATTGGCTGTCTGAAGAAATCATAAGGACTTAGGGTGCCAGCTTAATGACTACTCTCAGTTGTGTTTGTGGTAGATCATGGTTTTGTATGTGCAGGTGACAGGGTGTCTTTGTGTTGCTGAAGAATTTATATCCCAGATTTATGGCTCAGAGGCCATTGAGAATTAGTGAGAGATTTCTTAGGTATCAAGGGATACTAAGGCTCATTAATTGGTGAGGGACATACTGGTGTGAAATGAGTGTGTTAAAAATAAATAGTCGTCAGTAAGCATTAGGCAGTTGATGCAGTATTTCAGACTGCTTTGTTGTAATAGGTTGGCTACAGACTGTGTAAGTGCAAACTGGTCCCAGAATTCAGAAACTGTTATACAATAGGGCAGCTGACATATAATAAACTAGCTATTTAGTTTTGTCTGTTGCAGGCACCTAATTAGGTAATAATGTTATTTCACATTTGTTAACCGGATTAGTCCAGCTGCGCACAGGCCCATTTTCAGCGGACACCCAAGGAGAAAAGCTCCAGCAAAATGAACAAAAGTATATAATTATACAATTTTCACAAAATAAGGTAATAACTGTTATACATTAATCATAAACTTGATTAAATGAAAAACAGAGAAAGTAACAAGTAATAGTAAGACATTTAGTACAATTGGTATGCTATATACAGTATATACATAGAGGACTTGTTCAAATAATACAGGAGAAAGATTCTTATGCATTAGGGAAAAATTATTGAGAAAATATCATCACCTGATTTTTAGTTTTTTGTTAAATAAGATGTGTCATATGTTTAAGGCATAAACTGAAAGAGGGTAATTCTGGTATGTGAAGAGAGTGGTAGTTCAAGTTAAAGTAGGGTCTTGACAGGGGCATATCCAGGACTTACACAGGGAGCTTCTTAGTTCTTTTTTGAAGCTGTATTTTATTAGAGATGCTACATAAGGTGAGAGGGAGATTGTTCCAGAAATGAGACACAGAGAATGTATATAGAATTTTGCCGATTGTTTTGATGGATTTGTATGTTTGTTGAAGGATTTATCAGTACTTCATAGTGGGAGTGGAGGGATATAATAAGTCACAATATTGTTGAGGGAGGGACTGCAGTGGGTTTGAGTAGACGGTGAGTTAGTTGGAGCTGTGAGAGCTTGAAATGGTGGGGAAGTTCCATACAGTGGAGTTTTTTAGAGCAATACAGTGGTGAGAGGTATTAGGTTGGTTACCTGCAAATTTAGCAACCTTGTTATAAGTCTGTGCAAGTTTGGTAAGTTGATAGGATTGGAGATATTTAAAAACTGGAGCTGCCTAGAGAAGGGTTGGAATAAATAGACTTGGGCCAAGGAGAACTAGTTTTTGTTTTTTTGTTTTTTTGATGGACTGCTGTATGTATAGGTCAAATTTTAGTTGATCGTCTATTGTCATTCCAAGTAATTTTGTGTGGTGTTCAGTTGTAATTATGGTGTTTTTAGAAGAGGAAGTTGTAAAAGATCATTTGAGATGGTTACTTGATGTAGGAAGAAAGAGGCGAAGTTTTTTTTGGATTCGAAATGAGTTGATTTTTAGTTATCCAATTTTCTACAGAAAGGAAGGATTCTTGTGTGAGTGACTAAAGTTGTGACAGTGTGTTAGCGGTGGAGGTAAGTGTGTAGTCGTCAGTGTATTGTATAAGGGTGGAATGAGAGGTTGAGATATAGAGGTCATTGGTGAAGATATTAAAAAGAAGGGGTCCCAGGATGGAGCTCTGGGGAATGCTTTTTTGATTATTTAGAAAAGTAGAGAAGGAAGGCTGCCATCTGACTGATTGTTGTCTGTTTGTTAGATATCTGGAGAACCAGTTTGAGGGTGGTGGGAGAGAGATATAGGCTGGCAGGTTTGGCTAGAAGTATGGAGTGGGATACCATGTCAAAGGCTTTTGACAGGTCTAAGAATAGACTTTAGACCAGTTTTTTTTATTATCACGAGCCTCAGCAATAGTGTGAGTGAAAGCTAGAAGGGCTGTGGAGGTGCTATGGTTAGGCTGAAAGCCTTGTTGAGTAGGAGCAAGGAAATTATTATGAATGAGAAAATTGAGCATTTGGGAATGTATACATTTTTCTAGGATTTTACATAGGGGAAAGGATAGCAATGGGTCTATAGTTTGAGGGATCAATGGAGTTGCCACCTTTGTGAAGGGGTATTATGAAGAAATACTTCCAGATGTTGGGTACAGTGACTTCTTTAATGGATCTATTTATGAGTCTAGAGACTGGGTAAACAACAGATATGGCTGATAGCTTAAGAAAGAGAGGAGGTAGATTGTCAGCAGAAGGAGAACAAGGTTTAAGCTTTTGCAGGAGAGATTATGTAAAGGATTGAGATGGGTTTGAGCAAGAAGAGTGCCTCCTTTTCTTCTGGTTGTGGTCAGAAATGGTGTGGGAGTTTTGGTTGTTATAAGTTTACTGATGGTGTCAATAAAGAACTGGTTATGGAGAGAGGTGGTGTCTTGTGTGGAGAGACTGGGATAAGGGCTAGGGGTTTAAGGTTTTCCAGGATGAAGAATAGTGTTAATGTTTGTCCAGAAGGTTTTGGGTGTGGACTGATGGGGTAGATTAGGTGTTATAGTAGAACTTTCTTGTCATTGTAAATGTATCTTTTGGTCTGATTCCTAATTTCTTTGAACAATTGATGGTGAGTAGGAGACTTGGATTTTTGCCATATTTCCAGGCAGAATCTCTTTGGTGCATAAGGGCATGAGTATCTTTTGTGACCCAGGGGGCATAATTAGATTTTATTCTTATTTTATGAGGGGGTGCTACGTTATTAAGGATGTTTAAGAATATGCTGTTGAATTCTAGTACTGCGTCAAAGAGGGAGTGTGTGCAGACTAGACCAATTGATGGATGTGAGTTCATCACTGAAAGTGGAAGGACCAAAGGCAGAGAGTTTATAGCAGGACTTAAAGAGATGAGGTTTGTTGAGGGGGTGAATGTCTTTGTATGTAGATGGGTAAGTGTTCACTTAGTGCATCTGGGAGTGAGCTTGGGTTATGGTAGAGGTGAGGGCCAGTGGTCAGAATCCAGTCAAGTCTTGAGTGCTTGTTTAGCTGAGTGGGAGTATTAATTTGTTGTGCAAATCTGAATAAGTTAATTCTTTGGGTATGGGGCTTTAGTATTTAGTGTATTCCAGTCTATATTTATGTCTCCAAGGATTATCATTTATATGGTAGATTTTGGGAGATCCAGGATAGTATATTTTTAACAATAGGAATGTTTTTAACTGGTGGGATATAGATTGTAATGATAGCGAGTTTTTTCTGATTGTTGATGCGGCAATTTAGTAGTAGTATTTCAGCTGGGTGGAAGTCAGGAGGGATAGTGGGGAAAGGGGAAAGGTTTGGGTATTTGGAGTAAAGAATTGCAACTCCTCCACCTTTTTTGGTGACTCTGTCTTGATGATAGATATACCCAGGGGGCAGAATGTGAGTATTACTGATATGTGGTTTTAGCCAGGTTTCTGATTGTGCTAATATATGGATGGTGTAGCGTGAGATTGATGCATGTAGTTCAGTGACTTTGTATATTAATGGATAGAAAGGTTAAGTTTTTCGGTGAATGAGTGATGGGGGAATTTGTTGGTGTTGTGGGTCCTGGGTTAGGGTGTATGTCACCAGGTTATAAGAGTATTAACAGAAGGAATGTGGATTTGGGAGAAAAGAAGGTATAAATGTAATTTTTCAGTTTGTGTTTAGGGGAGAGGGAGGAGGTAGTTGCAGGAGTGTGTAATGAAATATTGATTGTAAGAGAAATTAAGTAGTGGGAGATAGTATAAAGGAGGAAGATTAGGTATTTCTCTGTGGACTGACAAAGTTGGTGTGTGTTTCTGGTAATTAAGCCTGATATGATAAAATATTAAGGAGGTAAGGAGTAGTAGTATTGATGTCAGTAATAGGCTGTGTATCATGATCGGGGGGGGGGTTGAAAATATTAAGAAGGAAGTCTGTAATAGGAGAAAACTGGGGAGGAGAGAGAGGTTGGAAGTACAATGTGGCATGTTGGGTGTGGGGAATGGGTTTGGAGGTCTGATGTGAAGCTATGTGGTGATTGGTTAATTGGGGGGAGGAGAAAAAGAGAGAAAGAGTATAAATCTAAGGTATCCATGGAGTGAGTGGGAATGGGGGTAGGGTAGAGGAATGGAGCAGGTGTACACCTGTTTGGAGATGATCAGCTTACAAAGAAAACAATCAGTGAAAAGCAGAGTAGTCAAAGGCAAGTGGAAGATGCAGGTATGTTATTTTACAAAAGCGCAGAGAAAAGCAGGGAAAACAAGAAAAACAAAGAGAGATCAGAGCAATAGAGTAGGGCATAGGAGATGAAAAAGGGAAGGTAACAGAGATATGAAGGATACAAGAAACTATAGATGGGAAGGACAGGTTGTAGAGAGGTTAGTGAAAACAGTTAACAGAGGAGAGAGGGAGGAGAGAGTGAGTTAGATGTAAGCTGGATAGGGAGCTATAATTTGTTGGAGCGCAGAAATATGGGCAAGCTAGCTGAGAGGTATAGACAGGAAAGAGAGGGGGAATTTATAGGTGGTAAGGGAGAGTTCTGAGAGAAAATATGGGCAAGCTAGATGAGAGGTATAGACAGAAAAGAGAGGGAAATTTCTAGGTGGTAAGGGTGAGATTATGTTGGTGCAAGGCATGGGTAGACACTGAGTGCACAAGCAAATTTACCTTCTCTCACAAGATAAACTTACACAAAGTGCTTATTTAAGCAGATAAACACATCACAGTAAGCAGTACAGAGTCAGCAAATATCACCACAACTCTCTGTATATTAGTATTCAGTCATATAGCAATCTGATTCCTTACCCTTCTTTATTATCACCAATCCTTCTAGCTTTCCTAGCCAGGGCAGGTCTTAGGCCAATTGGAGCTATTTAGCCTAATAGGGCCCTGCTCCCTCAGGGCTCAGCAGCAGGCTATGGCATGGTCAGTATGTCTTACATGGCCTACAGTTTTGCAGAAGAGGCACTATAGAAAAGTGCAAGGTGTTTATTAATGTTAGCCTTGGTCCTATAGTCATTATAAATCTCATTACTGGACCAGACAGCACATCTCATCATGCATTGCACTAGTAGCTAGTCTGGCTTTATTAGCAACCACAGCTTTATGTGACTGGTAGAGCTCACAGTGTTAGCTGATCACACTCCCATAGTACTCCATTATTCTTACTGAGTGCTGAACAGAGTTTTCAACTAAAACCTGGTTGCATTACCCATCTACTTTAATGGAGCACTCCAGTTACTGTCTAGGAAGATAATAAGGCTAGGCTTTATTAGAGGACTGACAGAGAGATACATTGTTTTCTTTTGTTTCTCTTGTTGACATAGGGTTTATGACTGATTGCTAATGTTTGTGTCTTTCGGCTTTTCCCGGTTAGGGGTCGCCACAGCGGAACTCCGGTTCGCTAATGATTGGCAGTAGATTTTTACATGCCAAGTTGCCATCCCTGATGCACAACCTTCAACAAAGGTACGCCCATTCACGCATGTCTCCACACAGAAGACACTCTAGCTGAGAATCGAATGGGACAACGTCTAGCGCTACCACAGCACCACCACTGCAGTTATGACTGATTGTTCATGAATACTGTTAACAAAAGACAGCTGGAATGATTAGCCTGAGAGAGCAAGAAAACCAACACCAGTACACATACAAAAGATATTGTTATGGGACAGAATGTTTCCATTTCAACAGTATGACTGAGAAATGCTTGCTACAGTCACAGGTAGTAGCAAAATGATCCCAGAAAAGTGAAACATGAGGTGTGTGTGTGCTGAGTGGTTGGAAGCAAACCTGGAGAGAAAAATAACTCACTTTGCTGAAGGTGGAAAAACATTAACATAAAGTTTGTCTTGTAACTGTACTCTAGGGGTATGCAGTTTTAGAGTCACATACAAAATAGGGGTCAAGCAGAAACTTAAATCTATAAGATGGACAGACCTTTCTAAGGAGCTTTGTTTTTTGGTTGGTTAGGGGTGGGATGAGGAGTGTATTATAGAAAGCTGAATAAAAACATGAGTTTTGCATGTTCTCCCTACATTCACTTGGGTTTCTCTGATGCATTCTGATTTATTCCCACCTGCCAAAACATGACCCTGAGCGACTACTTAATTTGTAAAAGGAGTGCTGGTTAAGCAGTACTGTTTTAAGGAGAGTTCTGATATTATTACTGTTATTATCGCTGTGCAGTTTTAGAAGTTCAACAGTTTTATGTGATTTTGTGGAAGTATACTGACCTAGAGGAAATGTAAGATCTGGGGGTAATCCACGAGTCCAAAAACATACTTTTGTTTTAACATGTCTTATGGTAATATATAAGACAATAAAATGCTCGCAGTTTTATTTTTAATACATAGTAATAGCATATATTTTTATACCTAATCTGAAATAGTCAAGTCCAAGAGACCAGCAAGTGGAACAATGCTTAGGGTGGTAGATAGGGGAGGTCAGCTAAAGGGCCCCTTCTGATCATGAATCCACGATGGTTGATGTCTTAGAGATTGTTGTCTCTTAAGAAAGCATTCAGCATTTCCCTCAGGATTACCTCTATGACTGTTTCTGCCACTGCTGTTAAGCTAGCAGGTTTGTCATCTATGAGATTCTCTCTGGTCCTTCCTTATACAACTGTCTTTCAGTCCTTGAATGTGTTTGCACTAACTAGTGACCTGCTGAAATCCTTCATCAGGGGATCTGCTAGCACAGTGGCTGCATTTCTGTTGACAAACTCTTAATCTCCTCTATTCCTACCCTGGTGTCTATCCAGTAATCTTCCCACTCACTGTACCTCACTCTCAGCATGATGCCATTTCTTTGACTAATAACTACTGCTAACCCCCTTTCAGACTGGCTCTGCTACCTTCACTCCTTTTTCATAATCCTGATGATATTCTTGTACTGTGCTTGATCCACCTCCTCACTCTTTCCCTTTCATTTCTTGTAATCTAGTACTCTTTCTTTATTCAGCAGCAGTCACAAAGACCATCTCATAAGTTTGATGTCATTGCTTCTCTAACATAACTTGATTTAAATCCTACTATCCCTACCTATGCTTTACTCTCCCAGTTTCTTCTACAGCTGTTTATTCATTCATGATTGCAACAGATCTTCAATTGTATACTTGAGATCACCTGTATTGCATTCACTGTATGTTTTCCATTTTTCATTGTAAATCTTGTGTAATCTTTACCTTTGACATTGCATTCTGCAGTTGTTTTGTTACACTTACTTCCAGAATGAGCCAAAAATAGGTCAGCCTGGATCAGTAGTTTACACAGATTAAAGAATTTAAATAAGGAAATGAGTAAATAAAGTAACCAACTAACTAAATGAATAGTCCTGCCCCCGGATTCAACAAGCCTTGCACGGTGTGCAGGAACAGTGCAGGAACTCCAGGAGGCAATATGTCCACCGAGCGATCCGGGAATAAGTTGCAGGGATGTGCACGAGCGCTCCTGCACTATTCTTGCACGGATGCAGCTCCTGTATGCAAATTACCCCATTTTCAGGGGAAAACCATGCAAATGAGGTGAATTTGTGATCCAGGAAGCTGGCAGCCGGCCATGCAGGACTAGTGTAATGTGCAGAAATGTACTCAGTTAGTAACCGAGTACATTTCTGCAAACTAAAAAAACAGAGCCCTGACAGCTCCAAATAAAGGGTGTATATAATGTGTAAAGCATGCCAATGGCCAAATATATGGCCTTTGGCATAGAAAACAGTTTAAAAAAAAACTTTTATTTTTTTTTAGCTGATTTCAGCTGTTTAAGCGTAGGGTAGCAGCGCACAAACAGGATAGGTCGAAAAATAAAAAAATAACCTGAAATAAGCATTCTAATCAAAATCACTATTTGCCATTATACTCAAAGGCAGGCAGAAGACAACAAGGGCAGTGAATAGTGGTTGCTAAGGGGAGAGGCTCAGTGTGGAACATGTAACTATGCATCAGCAGGCAATCCTATGCAGATGAGGGGAATAATACTGAATTCCAGATTTCCCCTCAGTGCTAGTCAGCACCCAACAGTGTAAGTGCAGGAATAGCTTGGTGCAAGCCTAGAAGTTAGCTGACATCATAGGAGGGTTTGTCAGGCATACTGTAAGCAGATTGGAGCCCTGTGGCTCGGGTTTGCCCTTAGCTTAGCAGAGCTAAGCAAGGGGGTGTGTCTGAGGCTGCCTAGCGCTCTTTACATTGCCTAAGCGGGTGTGCATGCCGCGCACCGGGTTTTAAAGAGTAAAAAAAAGTAAACCAGGAAATAGCAGCTCTGTCCACATTTGAGCACTGTGTTTGTGCGGCACGCCCCCCGGGCTTAAACAGCAAGGCAATGGGAAGGGAAAACAGTAGCAGGAAGGTAATCAAGGAGAACTAGCATAGCTGGCAGGTGAAATGTATCAGAATCAGCCAATTACACAGGCAGCAGACAAGCCCAGCCCAGAACACTACTATAAACTATGCAAACACCTTCCCCTCTGCTTTTTCCCACATACTCTACACCACTGGTATATACAAGCAGGGAAATTTTAACAAACAAAACAACAAAATGATAGGGGCTGCAGTAGCTATCATACATCAACATGTGGAAGAGGCTGAGGGTGGTGAGAATGAGAATGCTGTTGACCAACCCATAGTGAGGAGATGGAGAAAAGTGTACAGACCCAGGATTACCTACCAGGGGCTAAATGAGCTGGAGATAGTGGAGTATTATAGGGTGGACAGAGACCTCCTACAGCAAATTGTTGAGCTGTGCCGGCCACGCCTGATACACAGAACTAACAGAGGGGAGCCCATCCCAGTGGATACCAAGGTATGTGTAGGCCTAAGAATACTAGCCACAGGACCTTCCAAAGGCCAACTGTGGATATCATGAAAATCTCATATGCATCAGCATCCAGGGTACTCCACCAATTCCTGGATGCAATTTCAGCACATGCAGATGAGCACATATATTTCCCCAACATCTGTGAGGAGTTGACCAGCAATATGCGTCTCTTCCACCAAACAGTAGAATACCCTGAGATAGTGAATGCTATAGACTGCATGCACATACGCACCAAAGCACCACCCAGTGAGCGGGTTAAGGTCTACATCAACCGCTATCACGATTCCCATATCTAGCATCTGACACAGCTGTACCAGAGATTTGACAATGGGGACATCCCTTATGGTCACCTAGTGGGGGATGCTGGTTACACACTGGAGCTGTGGCTAATGACACCCATCAGAAATGCACACACCCGAACAAGAACTCCAGAATGAGGCACAAGCACAGACTGCAATTATAATAGAGCATATGTTTGGGATGCTCAAGTCATGGTTCCGGTGCCTGAACAAATCCGGTAGAGCCTTGCAGTACTCACCAGCTACATGTACTCAAATTGTCATTGTATGTGCCATGCTACACAATATGATCCTGCGGAAACAGCTGCAGCAGGAGCAACACAGGGCAGGACCACACAGCCCCTCACCATTACCAAGGCCTGCGCAGGCATAGAGTGACTCAGAGGAGGAATAACCTGAACCTGCCCCAGTAGGCAGAAGGAAGCATGCCCAGTATGCCCTGGCCTTGGCAAAGAGGCAACACATAGCAGATACACTGACACAGTAGGGACCCAGGGAATAACACCTCTCTCTGGCTCACATATACAGTAAAAGGGATGCCAAACATGACACTACCTGTGCTCAACCATGTATAGGGAGTGTACTATGTGCATCCAACATAGGCAGCCCTCCAGCACCATTCTCAATACTGGCACACCCACAAGATAAGTCACTCTCCTTACCAATTGCTGAATGGAGTAGTATGTGTTGTTACTTGTATCTATGGTATGGATGTGGCCATGCAAGGGAATCGGGTGGCTGAATGGGATGCCAGCAGATAGTAGACACCTATAATGACAGCATGAGATTTGTAACAAATACTGGTGTCACCATAGTAGCCAGTACTACACATGGTGACAAAACCCACTGCAGGAAATGTGCTGGGCCACAGGTGTGTCCATATGACACACACATGCCAGTCAGGGAGGTTCACATACCCAACAACAGTCTCAGCCAGGTGTAGGCAAACACAAACAAAGGCTGCACTAAGACCGCTGAATGAGGGCTATGGGTAACCTGCCCCCCAGGCCTACACAGACAGACTACATCAGGTCAGGTAGTGGGATGTTAGTTCTGAAGGGTAAGAAGTCAGAAACGGATATGTAGGTCAATCAAGCCTAAGACCTATAGTACACTGATATGCCTCTAGTCAGCATGATAGGCTAGAATACATAATTAAATGAATTACCTGACATACCAGTACAGTCATAGCAAATGTGTACAAGTGTCAGATGTGCCCCCCCATCCTATGTAGAAATGTAGTAACAGTCAGGTGTGCCCCCCAATCCTATGTAGAAATGTAGTAACAGTCTGGTGTGCCCCTCAATCTGATATAGACATGTTGTAACAGTCAGGTGTGCCCCACCCAATCCTATGTAGAAATTTAGAAACAGTCAGGTGTGCCCCCCCCTGTGCCCCCCAATCCTATGTAGAAATGAAGAAACAGTCAGGTGTGCCCCCTCCATCTTATTTAGAAATGTAGTAACAGTCTGGTGTGCCCCCCCAATCCAATGTAGACACTTTGTAACAGTCAGGTGTGCCCCCCAATCCTATGTAGAAATGTAGTAACAGTCAGGTGTGCCCCCCCCGCCAATCCGATGTAGAAATGTAGTAACATGTATGTGTAGGCATAATACGAGTGGAGCAGAGATGACCTGAAGTGGCCAAGGTAGCAGGATAGATTGTAGCGTTTGTACAATATGCAGGTATGTGTGTGTTAGGTTGGTGTATGTTTCAAATTGTGTAAGAGATGTCAGTATATATGCATGGTGAGGTTTGACCTGGTGGCCATTTCCCAGTACTGCCGATGAAAGGGCCAAGTTCTCACAACTGCAGTGCCAAACACAATGCTCCCCAGTATAACACATTCTTGCAGTAAGCCATTCTAAATGTATGGAGATAATATGTGTCACCATCTGAAAGATGGACATGGCATGACTGTTGGGCCAGATATACAAGCAGTACACAGGGGAAAGTACCCCAGATAGACAGTGTATAATGTGTAACCGTGGAATGGCACACCCTTGTACATACAGGTGTGCATCACATTATCTGGGCTTGTAGTAGGGAATACTAATGTCATCTGTCCAAACACTCGCAGATCACAAAGGTCATAGGAATGATGTATTGAGAAACAGCTGATGTCCCTGCACAAGCCAGCATAAGTGAAATGCCCCATGCGTATCTGTGAGTCAGATGAAAGTAGTGTCCATGGCACACATGCACCAAGCTCACCCAAACACCACCCACAGGAACCTCTCCAGTCTTATTACTGCTGTTGGGAATGAGTACAATATGACTCCCACCAGTGTATGGCAATAGTAAAAGAATGCAGCACGCAGTGCAGGTGTCCCATGCAGGTGTGTCCCTAGCTTTAATCAGCACCCTGCCAGCATCCACACCACTTGGACAATACTGACAGAAAGTATTGGCATGCACACCTAGCATACCTACCCTGTCACCCCAGAGGAATATACTGTATGGCAGTCTGGTACTGTAGGACTGACAGAATGCAACGGCCTGCTACAGCTGGCCTGCATCACTAACAAATGGCCTACAGTCCTCTGCCAAAGGCCTTCATCTCACCCGTACTGTCAATGTATGTTATGCCATGGACTCCCAAATAGCAACATAACACAGTCCACATAACCCATATGCAAGGCCATGTGGACAAACCACAGTAACATGTCCACCATGTCCCACTGCATGAACTGTGGACCAACACCAATACACTGCTGTGATGAGGTGATAACTATAGGGAAAGTATCAGAGAATGTTTGCATTATGTATGGAAGAGGATAGAATAATGGGGGGGGGGGCATGGGCAGCATGGAATGTGCGAAGTCCCAAACACAGCCGTGTGCACATGCTATCCCTGGCTGCAAACACAAAAATGGGTGGCTACACACCTGCCCATATACCACAATAAGGGTAATGTCCTGACTTATGTCCCCTGCCTCTGGGTAACCTGTGTGAATCTGTACAGCTGTGAGGTATTGCCACAGCAAGGTAAGGCCATATTGTCACGTCGATGGATGTACAAGTACAGGATCCTCTGCTACCACTGTACCAAGGTGCTGAACCGGTTACACAGACCCAAAAGCAAGTGTCTGCAGTTCCCCCTCCAGAATGGCATTAGTTTGCAGGAATATATAGGCATTTGACCACAATACTGGACACAACAGCATTCACCCTGTGTTCCCCAGGACATCACCATGAGCAAAAATATCTACCTGACAGTACTTGAGGACATAAAACATCACAGTGTATAACACTACACATGTCTGAATATCTCTGCTAACACCAGGACCATGTAGCAGAAGCAGCACAGACACAATTACCTACAGTACCCAATATCCCTTGCCCAGTTAGATCCCATATTGCCAACTGATCTACAGATATCCTGCAGAAACAGTTTGCTAGCGGTAGGTGTAGAACACAAAAGTCTGCACTGGACTACAATCTACCTGGAATGGATCCACACATTCAATACAGAAGGGCATACTAGGCATGCTCCCACACTTATAGAAATAAAGGCAATGTCAGACAAGAAAATACTGAAAGGGCATACTGGGCATGCTCACACACTTAAGAAATGAAGCCCATGGCTGGCAACAACAGTGGACCATACATATCTGACAGTTGCAGATGTTAGTGCATACACCTCTCAGTATGCACCAGTCATGCTTTGCACACACATTGGATAGGAATGCACACACATATATCCAAAGACAACACACTATAATATGCCAAAAGTACACATACATAGATATGCGGAAGAGAGTGACAGTGACAAAGAGCCTTCCATCATGAGGCCTGTCCCACCTAGCACGCAGCCAAATGGCTACAACCACATGATGTGTAAATGTCACTCACAGTAGAAATTAGCCACTGGTATCCCTCAGCATTATAGACTCTGTGGTGCTAGTGCTAACTGCAACATGACTGTACAAGGCAGTAGTCATCTAGAAGTTGTATACATGTACCTGCAGAATATAAACCTGTGTGTGCCCTCCCCATAGCCCTACTGTGGCAAGCCTGCTGATGTCAGTCACTGTGAAATACCCCTTTGGTGAAAGGAAATCCCAGTAATCTCTGTGGGGTGTTCTATAACTGTGTAATGCTGTAGTGGGCTATATAAGTTAAGTAAGAGTTCTAATCCCAGACGTGGCAACTGTGTGTTTGTCTGTGTAGGGCTCAATGCTTTTTAGGCTAGTCAGACTCACTACAATTCAAATGCCCTACTTATGTGAGCCTGCTGATGTAATTCACTTTGAAATACAACTTTGGGGAAGGACTAGCCCATTTATCTCTGTGGCACGTCCTATAACTGCATAATGATGTAGTGTGATACACTACTTATGTAGGAGTTCTAATCCCAGACATGGCAACCATGTGTGTCTGTGTACGGAGCAATAATTTTTAGACTAGTCACACCTGCTACAATTCAAATGCCCTACTTTGGCAAGCCTGCTGATGTCATTCACTTTGACATACACCTTTGGGGAAGAAATAGGCCAGTAATCTCTGTGGCATATCCTATAACTGTGTAATGCTGTAGTGTGATAAACTAGTTAAGTAGGAATTCTAATCCCAGACATGGCAACTGTGTGTGTGGGTGTGCATCTGCTTGTGTAGGGAGCAATGCTTTTTAGACTAGTCACACTCACTACAATTCAAATGCCCTACTTTGGCAAGCCTGCTGATGTCATTCACTTTGACATACACCTTCGGAGAAGAAGTAGTCCAGTAATCTCCATGGTGCGTCCTATAACAACGTAATGCTGTAGTGTGATATAGTAGTTCGGTAGGGGTTGTATTCCCAGATATGGCAAGTTGGGATGGTTGTGTGTTTGTTTGTGTGTTTGTCTGTGTAGAAAGCAATGCTTTTGAGGTCATTCACAGTCACTACATCCTCCATTGCCCTTCTTTGGCAAGCCAGCTGATGTCATTCCCAATGAAATACACTTTTAGGGAAAGTGCAGCCCAGTAATCTCTGTGGTGCATCCTATAACAGCGTAATGCTGTAGTGTGATATACTAGTTTGGTAGGGGTTCTATTCCCAGACATGGCAAGTGTTGATGTTTGTCTGTGTAGGGAGCATTGCTTTTGAGACCATTTACAGTCACTACATCCTCCATTGTCCCTCTTTGCAAGCATGCTGATGTCATTCCCATTGAAATACACCTTTGGGAAAGTAGTAGTCCAATAATGTCCGTGGTGCATCCTATAATTGTGTAATGCTGTAGTGTGATAAACTAGTTAGGTAGGAGTTCTAACTGCAGACATGGCAACTGTGTGTTTGTGTGTGCCTGTGTTTGTCATTCATATCCTGTGGGGAGGTGGCTGTGAGTGTGTAACAACTGGACTCATTGTGGAGTGGGTTTTGCAAATTTCTTATATGGTGGGCCTATTATATGTCACACTGTCCACCTTACGAGGATAACAGATGTAAAATGGATGAAAGGCTGGGTTGTCAATCCATATCTCTATATGGGACATCAAGGCCTGGCGAACAAAGTAAGCAACGCTTGTATTACCAAGTGAACACTCTCAACCCATGTTTCATACACAAGCATACTTGCCTAGGCAACAACCGCTTTGTTGGTAGCACCCTGCATACTGCCCACAGATAGTAATCATGGTGTGATTGCAATGGACTACAGAGGGCATGGCACTCTGTCCCATCACTACAATAGGCACATAATTGCAGACAGTGTGCCTTCACTATGTTCCCCACTGGACGCCTGCAACAACTGTGGTGCCATCAAATGTGACCCACAAATGACATACCATGCCTTAAACACATGCCGTGTATAGACAGATGCCACTAACACCAGGGAATACCTGTATAATGCTATCAATGTAGGTGCAGGGTCAATGTGGTGTGCATTATCAGTTCCTGCCACATGAGGCCAGGACTGGCACATCTGACAATAACAATCTGTGTACACAACATGGGCCAGACACCCCAGCTACAGTTCCACATGTCACTGAACATGCATGTGGGATGTGTGCACATCCCAGGCACCATCCATGTCATGGACTATAGAACACATACATGACAAGCATTGGACAGCACTGGCCACATGCAATAGTAACCCAGGTGACTGGATGGTGAATACAATACCCACCTGTGTGGGCCAATCCAGACATTACATCCCTGAGCCACACTGCAGACCATTGTCATGTGGCCTGATGCCAAGGTATACCCTTCACCTAGCCTTGTACAGGCTTCTGACACAGTCAACCACTACACACCTGTGAAGCAATGCACCCATGCATGATGACATCATGTTACAGGATAGTCTGCAACATACACTTAGTCAGGGAATTGAGGTTAGAAACATAAATGGATGTAGCCATGTACTGATAGCACTCAACACACACACACACTGCCAGTGAAATATCTGACACAAGACCTGCATGGTGGACAGCCAAAACATGACAGGCACACCTCTGGCCACCAAGAGGATAGGCCCACAGTTGAGAGCTATGCAGACAGACTGCATTCCATGGTAAACTAGTATGTACACACACACCCTGTAACACCAGTACTATACAAAGCATAACACAACTCTACTCACACTCTGTCTGTAGTTCTGGAACCTCCTACAAATATGTAACTAGCCTGAGTGTGCTGGTTTTCCTGTAAGAGGTATTGCTACCTGATGTCTGTAACACTGATGCCCACACACAGGAAGGATGTCCATCACACAATAAAGGTAAAGGGACCATGCCCACATGATGTAGGGATTTATAGCAGGTGGTTGCCATGACAGTGATAATTGGAAGTACTACACAGAAAGCTGCATGCAGTTACCAAGTGGAGGACACTGATTGGTGCAGAGGCCATCACCTGATCATGTGCATCACCTACTAAAGCCAGGCTGCAATCTTTTCAAAGCAGCTCAATCCATTTACTGGAGAGAGAGAGGGAGAGAGAGAGAGAGAGAGAGAGAGAGAGAGAGAGGAAAAAAAAAACAAATAAAGACAAATCTCTGCAAAATGAAAGCCTACATCAAATACATTTAGTCAGCTGTCATTCAACAAGACATCATTCCCACAACAGGTATGTGAAGTATATATACATGTAATACAATGTAGTACCTCGTCCGTCATAATGGGATAGATGATGTGGAATGATTTATAGGTGCCATCAGGTGTTGTTGTGATGATGTTCAACTGAACAACTGCTATGGACAATAGTATCTGTCTCTGTGGGTAGTGGGCCATAGCTGTCAACTGTGCAGGTCAGCACAGACAGACAAGATGTAAGCCATCATTGTGTGTTGTGTAATGGGAAGTATGTATATTACGTGGCCAATAGCTGGTGTTGGAAGTAATTCCATTATGATGGACATGTGGGAGCCACAGCCCACCACTGGCAGGATACTCAGATGAATCTGTAATGTAGCATGCCAGAATGCCATAGGTGTGCAATAAGGTTACCTGCAATTGGGACCTACATATACCCCCCTAATGTCAGGCCATGTCCATATGTGGCACCTGTCTGCGTTATAGCAAGGCAGAACCATGCAGCTGTGCAGGAAGGTGTTGTGAGATTGTGGAGCTGATGTCTGAATGTACCCCACATATAGATATGCACATGTGTACATATGTCACATATATAATATATAAAGATATATATGTACATCAGCATGTATGTCCAGAAATATACATATACCCATGTGTAGACATATATATTTGCACATATATACATCACATATATCTACACATATATAGATATATACCCATATGCATGTGTCTACATATACACAAACACACACAAACATATATGTATGTAAAGACATGTCCACTGTATTACTACCACAGTGATGTGTGCTATGTGTGAGGCACCACCACACATAACAATACACACAGATATCTACAGCTGGCAGTGTGTGCAACATGGATGGGTATGTCACATGTTAGTCCGTTGTTGGGACCACATTACCCCCATCTGTGAAGCATGCAATGGGAATATGGGGAAGTATGGCAGGTACACATGTGGAGGTGGTCAGGACTGGTAGATATAGAGGACAGTCTACAGGAGTGGTATGTGACACATGTGGTGGCTAAACACTGTGGATGGTGTGTGTGGTCTGTGATGTGGACACCCCATGGGCCCCAATATGGGCAAAATGGGAACAAGCCTCCTACCCACTGCTACTCACAACAGCAGTCCACATCCTGAATGTGCCTGGTCTGGAGGGTGAGCAGGAGGAGCATGTTTTCCCTGTGAATGTGTACTGGGTGCCTCAGACTGATGTAGCACATCCCTCATGTGTCTGTGGAGCCCGGTGTCGAACAGACCCTAGACTTGAGCTCAGGGGACAGGAACATGTTTGTGTGTGCCCTGAGGGGGGGACAACATCCCCTGGGCGGTTCCACCTGATGGTATTGCTGGAACAGTACATGCGGAGGCCCCAGGTTGGGACACACATGTGATGTGGCCAGGTATCTTGGGCAGATGGGTTTGGAGAGGTATATCTGCTGGCCAATAGAACATATACATGTTATCGTGTCACTGTTATAGAACATATGTTGGTAGTAATAGTCTACACAATCCCGGTACATGTCCAACAGCATGCATAGATATCCCCAATAACACAGAATATCAGATGTGCAGCAATCTAAAAGCAGCCATAGCACTGGCATATATGTAACCATAGTGGGCCTGACAATGGCATGCAGGTGAAAGTCTGTAACAGGCCAACAATGATAGTGTTCACACAGGGGACATGGCTACAATCAGATATCAAAAGGTGTGGTACAATACAATATCTGTCCAACCAGTAGTTAAGCTGTAACCATACCTAATGAGTTGTGTGTACAGTTTGTTGAGGCTGATATGGTGGAGGGGTGACAGAGATGTGTATTACAAACTGTGGTAACCTTGCCGTATGAGTTGCTCAAACCTGTTTCCATCTTTATGTCTTTCAGCCAAGATGGCACATGCATGGTTGCCCACCTATTCCCATACGGAGAATGAAGTGTTGATAGCACACATGGTCCAGCACTATCCAGTGCTGTTTGGCAGGCATGCACATGAGGCATGGCTTAGTGGTAAATCACTTTGGCTATGGTGTGCAGGGTCCTGGGTTCAAGCCTCGCAAAGTTTGTTTATGTTGAGGGGGGGTGACCTAATGGTAAGGTGTTTGCCTTACAAACACAAGGTGCAGGGTTTGAGTCTCACAAAGGATAATTGGCTAGGCTTAAAATGGCTCGCAAGGGCAGTTAGCTTAGTACTAATCTATAAACCTATGAACCTATGAAGCTATGAACAGCAAGAGCAGACCACCCTGTGGAATGACCTAGTCCACAGGGTCAATGATGTTGGACTGCATGACCGCAGTTATGAGCAGGTCCGACATCATTGTACTGACCTGCTTTGCAATGCCCATCAGCACGCTGCTGCAGTCCAGGGGGATCACCTTGCCACAGGGGGGTCATGCCATCCATCCCCCCGACACATGTGGAGGAGCTCCTGGCCAGCCTCATAGCACCTGCCCGTCCGGAGAGCTAACAACCACTGGACTCCTTTGTGGAGGTGGGTGTCACCCACACACCGACTGATGAGCATGCAGGTAAGGACACAGGGCACATCAGTAGACCACAGTTGTGTAAACATCTGCATTGGTACAGGTAGATCATGCATATCTGACATGTCATAGATATATTGTGTTGCTGCATTGTAGTGATAAACAGATGTCCAGATGTGGTAGTATCGTGGGAATGTACCGTTGATGTATGGTAATACTGGACCCACCCTGCAGCACTGCCACAGATGTGGCCACTGACATTGCAACTCTCACCCTCTTATGTAGGTCCCTTTGGGATACCAACAAGGCAGCAACCTGTAGCTGGTGAGTATGTTTCATGTAGATGCTTGCCAACACACTGGGCATGTAATGGTGATGGTATATTCCATGCACACATCTAACACACCTATCCTGAATGCATGCTGTACATGTGCATGTATTGTTGCTGTGAAATGCACAGTCTCACAGGGAAGACTATGATGGGGTATTGGAAGGGTATGTCAGACACCTGCATGATAACTAACATCCTGTCATTGTGGAATGTGTCCAGAAGGAGTAACATACTGGTGGTAGACATGGCCTACAGTAGTGACATGTTCAGAACAACACCCATATACAGTGCAACACCAGTGTATATACATGTAGGACAATGGCAACTGCTGCAGAGATACACAATGGCATAAGACATTATAGTAGTCCATATTATCAGATGGGTCTAGGCTGCAACATGTGGTGTTCAGTGTATGGGACACTGCAAAGTGAAACACATGTGTAGGGCTTACTTGTCATGCATCTGCATAAAAGCTGAAAGGGGGGAGTCTCAGCATGACACACCAGTGCACTGCAGCAGGAATCCTAAGGATGGTAGGAATGGCTCTGTCTGCACATAGTCAGGTTCAGGACCTCTGGCAGCCATAACCCTACCCACACAGCAATAGTGATGGCAGTGTGTGAACACCATGGGATGTGCACATGAGTAGATCTTGCAATCATGCAGAATAGGGGGACATGTGTGGGGCAGATTGAACATACACTAGCAAATGCAGATGACCCATGCTGGTATACCCCTGCCAGGAGCAGTGACTGCTGTAGTGCACACAACAAGAGGTGCAATAAACAATCATGATAAGGGTGTGCACACATGCCCACATGGTGTGTATGCATTGTGGTCAACAGCCGCACACCTAACACAATCTGTAGACACCGCATGTGAAAGTACAGGACATATGTCACATATTGGGCTTGTGTACTGCTAAGATATGCGGTGATCTGGTCCCATGGCAGATCATGGATGTGTCTATAAAATCAATAAAGGTGTGTACACCCCCCCCATAGACACGGTATGCTCTGATGGTTGTCAGTGTAAGAGTATTGCAGTGGCCATACATGGTCTGTTGATGTTGACAGCTGTAAATCGGGCATCATGCATTCACCAATGACAACTGTCCACATATCATCCCAGGTATGTGTTGCTGAAAAACATAGGGGCTGTGAGAAGTAAAGCTGACATATCTGACACAGTACTACACATTCCAAAATGGGTTGTACACCTGTGAGTTGTGGTGCACAGTACATGGCAAGGTGCAGAACAGGTGCACAGCAATACTGTGTACATGGGTGCAGTGGTATCCAGGGGAAGGGACATCACCTAGTGACACAGCACATGCATCACACATATGTATACTGTTGCTAGCATGGATTGACTAGAGCTGAACTGCATGCTGTTCTGTACCATATGTTCTGCATGCTGGCAGATGGGTAATAGGAGGACTGTGTGTACTATCATGGTGCAACCTCACGTGTGTGTGTGTGTGTGTGTGTGTGTGTGTGTGTGTGTGTGTGTGTGTGTGTGGCCATGTATGCACATGTGTGATTGTGGGGTGTTCATACAGCTGTACCTCCCTTTGGGACTGTGCAGTACATGGACATGGACTGCCACATTACACACCAGGAATACCTGTCATGTGTGCAATCACAGGATGGCAAATAGTATAATATGGTCTGTAGCATGGAACAGGCATCCAGAGGGAAGGTAGACACCAGGTACAACCTTAATATCGCAGTCAGCAGAGAGGTCAGCTACAACTCACATATGCAGCTCTACATATGCATTGGGGAAGTACTAGGTAACACCAGGGAGTGTATCCAGATATTACAGTTGTCACATGATAGGCTGAAGGAGCAGCATATCTGGCATGTACTGAGCATTACATACACATGACACACCAGTGTGAGATATGATGGATACAACATAGTAGCCCACACATATGGGGCCATGCACATCATTTTCGGGCATACAGAGGGTGCATAGCGAATGACAGAAGTGAGGCCATGTAAATCCACTACACACAGGTCAGGCAGGTAAAGTAGCAACAGGCCTTGTGTTGTGGTCACTTGTGTGGGCATTTAGAGGACTGTGATGTTAATGAGTGGTATCAATGTGTGTATGTTAACAAGTGTGATGCAGGATGGGGTAACACATGGACATATAGGTGGGATTGTCTGTAAAGCCATGGACAGGTAGGTATTACAGAGGTGTGTGTGTGTGTGTGTGTGTGTGTGTGTGTGTGTGTGTGTGTGTGTGTGTCTGTGTGTGTCTGTGTGTGTGTGTGTGTGTGTGTGTGTGTGTGTGTGTGTGTGTGTGTGTGTGTGTGCGTGTGCATGTGTGTGCGTGTGTGTGCATGTGTGTGTGTGTGTGGTGTGTGTGTGTGTGTGTGTGTGTGTGTGTGTGTGTGTGTGTGTGTGTGTGTGTGTGTGTGTGTGTGTGTGTGCATGTGTGTGTGTGTGTGTGTGTGTACTGTTAGGCAATGCTGTAGAGGTTTTAAAGTGCGTCTATTGTTTTCCCCTACAGTTGGCGAGGTGGGTCAGGGTCCCTCCTGCATGCAATCTGATGGTGTCCATACAGACACTGAAGATGATGATAATAATAATGTTGAGACACAGATGGGGCTGTCAGGGGCCGACACTCTGCCAACATTTGACATCCCCCTTTTAGCCACCCCACCCCCACACAAAGTTTCAGTGCTTATACACACCCGATCACCAGTGGCCATAGTAGAGTGACAGCTGGTGTTTGGTGACAGTGCACAGGAAATTGTGGTAACCATGCCTACTGTGTCCGGTTGCAACAGGCATACCCAGATGTCCGGCAGGGCACCACATAGGCAGATGTCTCAGGGTGCTCATGGTAGGGCCACTGGACATCATGCCCTTGGCAGAGGTGACATAGCTGGTACCAGCAGAAGCATGTTTAAGGTTGTCTTGGTGGTGCAGGCACATATAGAACTTTACCACAGACAGGGCCTGAGGCTGCAGAGGGCTGCCCTCACATCTTCAAATGACAATGCTCGTGAACTGGCTGATGCCATCAGTGGATTAACTGAGTTCATGGAGAGATGGTCTGGTGAGATGATGGCCATCATCGAACGTGGCCTGTCTGGGCTTGAACGTGTGGTGGGAGTGTGGCGATGGCTGCGTGGCTATAGGCCAGCAACGCCAACAGCTGGTAGTCAACATGGACATGCCAGTACACCAACAGGCTTCTGTAGTGGCAGTAGCAGCCCTGGCAGTGTGGGTGTATGGTGTCCACACCACAGCAGGCCATGTGCATGTGGTCCTGGCCAGTCCCAGAAGGGACCTGGTACCAGCGGACAAATGTCATCATCAGGTGAGAGTAGCACATTGAGCCCTGTACCTGGATGTGCCCGCAGAACCCCTAGCAGGCACAGTCCACTTGTCTGTGACCAGAGGCAGTGAACTGGGCACCCTGCCAGGTATGGTCTGCAGCTGTCCAGAAACACCTGTGTAGGGCAGCCACATAGCAGAACTATGTGCATGCATACCCACACACTATGCAGACACACCTAGGGCAACCCCATACTTGCACACACCACATCACCTCACCTAGCTCCCTACAGTACAGCCCTCACACACACACATGGTGTCAAATGTATGGCCCACCCTTGGCCTCTGGCAAACCAACACCACACCCTGTGCATATGATGATACATGTGCCCCATCCCTGTCATCCATACCATTGATGCAGGGACAGGCTGATATGGTTCTGATGCACACGGTGACTGTACAACAGTGTACCACAGTACTGCAGTGTAACATGTTGTAGGGAGTAGAGTGTGAGGCATATTTGGCAGGTAGTGTAGCCATCCAGCAATGATGCTTTATAGATGTTAGTAACACTGGTTGGTTGTGGTCTCTATAATGTTATCCATATTTGTTGTAGGTACACATGTGTCAGTATTAGGATGCCCTGTGCATATGATGATACCTGTATCACATCCATGTCATCCATGCCATCAATGCAGGGACAACCTGATATGGTTCTGATGCACATGGTGACTGTACCACAGTGTACCACAGTACTGCAGTGTACCATGTTGTAGGGAGTAGAGTGTAAGGCATATTTGGTGGGTAGTGTAGCCATCCAGCAATGATTCATTATAGCTGTTAGTAAGACTGGTTGATTGCAGTCCCTATAATGTTATCCATTTGTGTTGTAGGTGTACATGTGTCAGCACGAGGATGGTCTTCAGTCATATTTCACAATGGTGTATGTCACTGTGCTGACACCACACCTGTAAAATATCTGGGGTACAGTCAAACACATTTCACAGGTTACTAAACCGGTTATTGCCTGTGCCACATGGACAGGTGGCCCACTGAGGAGTGTATACCCTGGAACCTGATGTAGACCCATCCACATACATGCACACTGTTTCTTGGCAACACTGGGACTAGACCCCTACCTAGCTTTGTCGTGATACTGATGTATGTGGCTTACATTACACACACCGCACAGTGTTTAGGGTGAGGTGCGTCCCAGGTTACATGGTACATGCAGAACATCCCCAACATATACAGCATGCTAATGGGGGATCTAATGGGTGTATTTGGATGATACATAGTGTGGCATACTGTCATATACACATTTACAGACACATAACAGCCAGACACACATCTGAGATACCAGGGCCTATCGCTGCTAACTAGCTTGACCATGTCTCCAATGTGTTACAGGTAGGCTGCACACATCACTTGCATAACTGGCTTGGAATGTGGTAACAGTTACCTGTATGATTGATGGTGACAGTGGTAACCATAACTTGGTACCTGGGAAATATACCTGGTGTACCTTGGTGTAATAACAGTGTACACAGCACCCACAGCCCCCACTGGATATTGTACTCCCTCAAACCCATGATGACACTCTGCCATACCCACCATCGCACATTGGCTGTGACTGCGATACAACCCATAGTATACCCCAATGTTGGTACTACAGGGATATGCATCTCATGCACATGCCACACATGTAGTAGGGTGTAAATCAAGCTTAGGTTGCCTGTACATATCCCAGCTGGATACTTGCCATCTGTACATCTGTATAGGGACTGACAGTCATCAGTTGGTAGGTAGCTATGCAGTAGCATGAGTACGTTGACAGACCAGTAAGGGGTATATGCTGTGACACAGCTCACACACCAGGGATACAACATGGAAGCCTCAGTGTCCAGCCATGCTTGCAGGTGTGCCTGTTGTCAGTACTACATTAAGCACTTTGCTCTTGACTGGGTTAGCACTGTCAACAGTAGTACTGCCATGATACACTACATGCCAGTGTGACAGCATGTACCCTGGGCTACTACACCTGTATGCAACACATTCACATGGCTAACAGTGCTGTACAGTCTCATATATGTCTGTCCCACACATGACATTCACATCCCTTGCTACTGTAATGACAGCACATAGGTGCGTGTATTACACATGGCATTACATACACTTATTACAGGTTATCAGACTGGTTTATGTGTCCTGGTTACCAGGGCTAAGTTATGCTTAGCAAGTGTCAACATTGCTGCAATATAACAGCTAAGCTGATTTGCACACTGGTAAGCGCTGCCTACACTGTGTAAGTGCCCGTACGTTTACCCATAGCTTAGCACCGCTTAGCTTCATGCAAACCATGCAAACCCGCTTAAAACTGCTCAAAACTGCCTTAACGACTCTGTATCTGACAGCCCTTGTCCTGCCCAGCAACAAAATGAACAGCCCTTGCAGGTCTTGAACCCAGGACTCTTAACACTGATGTCACAGCACTTAACCACTACTCCATGACCACTGTGAAGACTGCTGTTGTTTTACTAATATAGCTGTCAATACACATGTTGAGTAGTATTAAACATTTGCCTGTACTTCCTAAATTGTGTAGTCCTTCTTATTATTATGACTGTTGCATCACATATGTTGTTTTATCATAATGTGCACATAGCAGATACATACGGTGAAATACACGTGGGAGGGTATACACAACCATGACGTTTACTCGTGACAGGAATATGGTCGTATACATATAATAGCTCTATATATGTCTACATGTACATACACATGTATACTCGTACATATATCTGTATACACATTTGTACAGTGCTACATATATATGGCCATGTGTACATCTCTTTATATGTACATATGTATATATATATATATATATATATATATATATATATATATATATATATATATATATATATATATATATACACATATGTATATATATATATATATATATATATATATATATATATATATATATATATACATATGTGTATACATAGACATATGTGTATGTATATGTAGATATATGTGTATATAGCTATATATGTATGCACATCCTATGTGTACAGATATGCCTAGTTATGTTGGTATATATGTAGATATCTGTAACTATATGTTCATACATATCTATTCTGATATACCTACTACTGTCAATATATATGTAGATATCTCCTCAAGCCACACGCTCTAGGGATCTAAACCTCACCACAAAATAAATAGGAGATGCTGAAGGGATAGATTCCTGTCCCAGAGACTTCTCATGCTTTGGAACAAGATTCCAATCTACATTAGGCAGAACTCCTCGCTAACACTCTTCAAGAGAAACCTTGACAAGTGGATGAGAAATAGAATGTTTACCCCGGGGATCACTTCAATGGCTCTGCTGGACAGAGGCACAGGGAACTAATCTAAGGGGTGGTGAAAGCCAACACATTCTGGCTAGGCTTATAAATGCCTTCGGGCAGATAGCCTAGTACCTACCTATGAACCTATGAACCTAGATCCATATGTGTATGTGCATATGTATCACTATTTGTATATGGGTAAATACATATTGCTCTGTTTATGTATATATCTGGGTGTGTATATGTATATCTATGTACATATACATACCCATCTATATATGTCGATATATATATGTGTAATTATCTGTATAGATATCTGGATAATTATATGTACATATATTTTCACCGTATGTCCTGAACATGGAGTGTAGCCCTACCTCAGCCCATATAGTCCCATCTTCATAATGCAAGGGGATGTCAGGTATGTATAGCAGGTATATTAGTAGACTATTGCTACTGGAATAAGAATTGTCTTCACAGACATGGTGTGTGTGGGTGGTCACATCTGCTTTTTACATGTGCACCATTGGCCACTGACAGACATCCTAAGGACATCATAGTACAGTACTGCTGCTAGCACATAATGCTCTTATGGCCTACAGCAGAGATGTTGGCTGATATATGTGGACATTCTGACACACTCTGGACAGTCCAGAGGTATACACAGAACCCCTTAGTGCAAAACATGTGGCCCAAACCTGACAATATGGATGTTAACAGCCATGTAGATGGGTATTACACATAATGACTGGTATACATTTGCCCCATAGGTCATGCATTCACACACCCCTGTCTGTCCTGACACATAATAACCACTGGTACAGAGGTGCCATGGTCACATACTACCCACTAGATATTGACATACATCTGTACAGCATCCCACTGCTCTGTCTGACATACATGACTGTTAAGGGAGGCCCGGCAGCAGTACATCTGGCAAGTATTTGCACATGATATCTCACTGGATAAGTACACTAAGCTGCTAGGAATGTAAGAAAGCACTGTGCAGGCTACAGGCAGACTGACTCAACACTGGCCTACATCTCCTATGGGGGAATGCACATGTACCTGCATATATAGCAGGCTCTACAGGCATGTCACAGCACAGGGTAAGATACACCTATGTGAAAGTGCATAACAACAACCAATGTGAACACAGCCACAGCCACATATGGTAAGGAGGCATGATATTACAGTATATGGACTATCTGTTCAACACCATCCTCATATGTGCCACTCACACACCAACCATACATATACTGGGCAGCTACACAGTGTGGTCTGATGCCTGTCTATGATATGGGACATGTGTGTGTATGGCCCTACAAACACGTAAGCCAATATGGTAACATACAGGTGGAGCAGCATGTAACATCAGATAGGACGGGACCAAGAACAATGACATCTACTACAGTCTGTACACAGGTCAAGGTACATATTAACAATACACACACTGTCGACATTCACCATAAGTACACAGACCTAAGTACTGTACATACAACCACAGAATGTTCAGGTTATGTCATCAAATATAACCCCTACTGTACATAACGTGTAGCAGTCTGATATCTCACTGGCTTGTTATCAGATATGATGACACTAATTATGGAGTACAGCACATATGCACCTCTTAATGCATGACATATGCACAAAGGTTGACAGAGTTGTGACTGGAAGCACATACACAGGGCCAATATTGACATGTTGCTGTGATAACCTCAAACATTTACTGTTATAACAGGGTTTGTTGCAACATATGTCCTATGTGGGATATGAAGTCAGTAACTGTCACGGCTTTCACCATCTACACACTGCAATCCTCACACTACCTTCTGCAGTTCACAGATAGATGGTCTGTGGGTAACACATGAAACCAAAGGCACCATACACTGTCCAGTATGCAGATGACCCTACAGATGGGGATTCCTCATAAACATAGCACTGATATGGCAGGTATTAAAACATGTAGGACAGCCATATCCACACACACCCTGTTAAACCAACATTACTCCAAATGCAGTATAGCAGCACTTACAGTCTGTAGTCAGGTCAGGCACATCCCTGTCCTGTGTGTTGCCCTGTTTCCACAGTGTATGTTGTTAAAGGTAAATCCCCAATCCATCTGATATGCTGTTTGCCAAACAACAGATCGAGTTCCTGCTCAGAGTGAATGAAAAGGCCCAACACCAACATGATGTTCCTAGATATTGGAGTGTGTTTCCATGCAATTGGCTATGGGAATGTTACCACAGCTGTTCCACATTCAATCAGCTAGAGGAAGACTGCAATTCATGCAGAGGCCATCAGCTGATCATGAGCATCACTTAAAATACACATGCTGCTGCCTAAGCAAAGCAGGTGTAGGTCTCCACATCCACCAGAGATGGAGTGAGAGAGGCAGACCAGAGGCAAAGACAAGTCAGGGAGGGGTGGGAGAGTAAAACTTAAGTATGTTTGTGTCACACGCCTACCAGCACAGCATATCAAATCCCTGATGACGATGTGGTGCTATCAGATTTCTATGCAGTTATTGGATGCACCACATAGGTTACCATCTGCAACAGGGATATGGTAGCTATACGGTAGGTGTGGTACACATGCCTGTCCGCATGAACAGGTGCCAGCATCAACACAGCCACATTCTCAGAGGGACACACACAAATTGACACACTTGGCAAGGCCAGGAATACAACTTATCACTATTGAGATTGCAACAACACATTATTGTGCAGGTATCACATGCACCACAGGGCTCATACGGAGGTTATATGGGCAAAGGGTATGGGAAGGTGTTTGACATCAAACAGCATGCTTCAGTATACCAGTGGGGGTTGTAGTGAGTGTGAATGTGAACATACGCATCATACAACACACAAACACACACACACACACACACACACACACACACACACACACACACACACACACACACACACACACACACACACACAAGGTGCCAGTACTGACATGCATGGGTGCATTGATTCATGGGTGTGTAGTGGTCAACTGTGCCAGATGGCTATACAAGGTTAGGTGATGGGTATATCTTGGCATCAGGCCACATGACAATGGTCTGCATTGTGGCTCAGGGGTGTAGTTACCGGATTTGCCCACACTGGTGGGTATTGTATTCACCATCCAGTCACCTGGGTGACTATTGCGTGTGGCCAATGCTGTGCATTGCTTCCCATGTATGTGTTCCTTAGTCCATGACATGGACGGTGTCTGTGATGTGCACACCTCCCACATGCATATACAGTGACATGTGGAACTGTACCTGGGGTGTCTGACCCATGTTGTGTACACAGATTATCATCAGATGTGCCAGTGCTGGCCTCTTGTGGTGGGAACAGGTAATAGACAACAGGTTTACCCTGCACCTACATTGATAGCATGCTAACGGCATTCCCTGGTGCCAGTGGCATCTGTCCATAAAAGGCATGTTTTCAGGCATGGTATGTCCTTTGTGGGTCACATTTGATGGCACCACAGATGTTGCAGGTGTCAAGTGGGAACATAGGGAAGGTGCACTGTCTGCATGTACATGCATATTGGACATATGTACAGGGTGCCATGCCCTCTGTAGGCCACTACATAGTTACTATCAGTGGGCAATATGCAGTGTAGTACCAACATAGCGGCTGTTGCCTAGTCAAGTGTGTGTGTGTGTGTGTGTGTGTGTGTGTGTGTGTGTGTGTGTGTATGAGATATGGGTTGAGAGTATTCTCTGGCTAATACTAGGGTTGCTATCTTTGTTTGCCTGGCCTTGATATCACATGTATGGGTATGGATTTGCACCCCAGCCTCTTGGCTAATTCATATCTGTTATCCCTGTATGGTGGACATTGTGATATATATTAGGGTCACCATATAAGAAATTTGCAAGACCCATTACACATTGGGCCCAGTTGTTACACACTCACAACCACCTCCAGACAGGATACAAGTTACAAACACAGACACACCTGTCATGTCTGAGATCAGAACACCTACCTAATTAGTTTATTACACTACAGTACTATGCAGTTATAGTATGCCCCACAGAGATTATTGGAGTATTCCTTCCCTAAAGGTGTATATCACATTGGATGACATCAGCAGGATTGCCAAAGTAGGACATTCGAATTGTAGTGAGTGTGGCTAGGCTAAAATGGATTGCTCTCTGCACAGATATTGAAACACACACAAAACATCCACAATCGACATGTGTGGGTATAGAACCCCTAACAGAGTTCTATATCACATTACAGCATGACGCTGTTATAAGATGCACCATGGGGATTACTGGAGAACTCCTTCCCCAAAGGTGTATTTCACATTAGATGACATCAGCAGGATTGCCAAATTAGGGCATTCAAAGTGTAGTGAGTGTGACTAGCCAATAATTCATTGCTCCCTACACAGACATTGAAACACACACAAAACATTCACAACCAACATGTGCAGATATAGAACCTCTAACAGAGGTCTATGTCACACTACAGCATGAAGATGTTATAGGATGCACCATGGGATTACTGGAGAACTCCTTCCCCAAAGGTGCATTTCACATTGAATGACATCAGCAGGATTGCCAAAGTAAGGCATTCGAATTGTAGTGAGTGTGGCTAGTCTAAAATGCATTGCTCCCTAAAGACATTGAAACACACACAAAACATTCACAAACAACATGTGTGGGTATAGAACCCCTAACAGAGGTCTATAGCACACTACAGCATGAAGCTGTTATAGGATGCACCACAGGGATTACTGGAGACTGTCTTCCCCAAAGGTGTATTTCTCAGTGACTGACATCAGCAGGATTGCCAAAGTAGGGCATTTGACATGTACTGAGTATGACTAGCCTAAAATGCACTGCTCCCTAAACAGACATTGAAACACACACAAAACATCCAGAGCTGCCATGGGTGGAAATAGAACCCTACCAGGAGTTTTATATCACACTACAGCAGTACACAGTTCTGGCATGCACTACAGAGATTACTGGGCTACATCTTTTCCAGAGGTGTATTTCTAGGTGAATGACATCAGCAGCCTTACCAAAGTAGAGCATTCGAATTGTATGGAGTGTGACTACCCTAAAAAGCACTGCTCTCTACACAGACAGACGCACACACACACACACACACACACACACACACTTGTCAACTATGAAATTAAAACTCCTACCTAACTAATTTATCATACTACAGCGGAACACAGTTATAGGACACGCTACAAAGATGACTGGGCCACAACGTTCCCAGAGATGCATTTCTAGGTGGATAACATCAGCAGCCTTGCCAAAGTAGAGCATTTGAATTGTAGGGAGTGTGACTTCCCTAAAAAAAACATTGCTCTCTACACAGACAGACACAAACAGACACTTGCCAAGTCTGGGATTAGAACTCCTACTTATTTTATCATACTACAGCAGTAAGCAGTTATGGCACGTGCTACAGAGATTACTGAGCTATAACCTTCCCAGAGATGTATTTCTAGGTGGATGATATCAGCAGCCTTACCAAAGTACAGCATTTCAATTGTAGGGAGTGTGATTACCCTAAAAACATTGCTCTGTATACAGACAGAGACAGACAGACAGACACACAGTTGTCAAGTATGGGATCAGAACTCCTACTTAATTATTTTATCACACTACAGCAATATGCAGTTATGGCATGCACTACAGGGATT
The DNA here is from genome assembly GCF_019279795.1 of Protopterus annectens. Taxonomy (NCBI): domain Eukaryota; kingdom Metazoa; phylum Chordata; order Ceratodontiformes; family Protopteridae; genus Protopterus; species Protopterus annectens. The sequence goes on from NC_056750.1 coordinate 132,484,203, forward strand.
ATGGGGCTACAACCTTCCCAGAGATGTATTTCTAGGTGGGTGACATCAGCAGCCTTACCAAAGTAGAGCATTTCAATTGAAAGGAGTGTGACTACCCTAAAAACCATTGCTCTATACACAGACACAGATACACACACAAACACAGTTGTCATGTCTGGGATTGGCACTCCTACCTATTTTTTCACAATACAGCAGTACGCAGCTATGGGACACACCATGGAGCCTACTGAGCTACAACTCTCCCAAAGGTGTATTGCACAGTGGATGACCTCAGCAGGCTTGTTATAGTAGGGCTATGGGCAGGGCAGTGTGTGTACATGGGCCATAGCCCATTCATCTTGAGGTTGACATGCCACATGCGGGCATACACAGGGTCATATTTCACAGGTATGTGTATACAGCTGCTAGATGACTACTTCCTTGTACAGTCATGTTGCACAGCTAGCACATGCACCACATAGACTGTAATGCTGACAGATACCGGTGGCTAGTATCTGCAATAAGTGACATCTGAACTGAATGTGGTTGGGGCCGTTTGACTGTGTGCTGGGTGGGACAGGCCTGGATGGCTCCTTGTCACAATCACCCTCTTCCACACATCTGTGTATGTCTACCTTTACCTTATTATAGTGTGTTGTCCTTACATATATGTCTGTATTCCTATCCACTGTGTGTGCAAGGCATGAGAGGTGCATACTGAGGCGTGTCCGCACTACTATCTGCAACTGCTAGATATGTCTGGTCCACTGGTGTTTGCAGACATGGCCTTCATGTGTTTAAGTGTGTGATCATGCCCAGTATGCCCTTTCAGTATGTTGTAGACTGACATTGCCTTCATTTCTCTGTGTGTGAGCATGCCCAGTATGCCCGTCTGTATTGAATGTGTGGATCGAGACCAGTTAGTTTGTACTGCAGTGCTGACCTTTGTGTTGTACACCTACAGCTAGCATGCTGTTTCTGCAGGGCATCTGTTGATCATTTGGCATTGACTGTTACTACATTTATGCATAGAATGGGGGGGGGGGGCGGCACACCTGACTATTTCTACATTTCTACACAGGATTTTCGGGGCACACCTGACTGTTATTACATTTCTGTGTAGGATGGGGGCACACCTAACTACTTCTACATTTCTACACAGGATTGTGAGGCACACTTGACTGTTACTACATTTCTATGTATGATGGGGGCACACCTGACTATTTCTACATTTCTACATAGGATTGGGGGGCACACCTGACTGTTATTACATTACTACATAGGATGGGGGGGGGCACACCTATTTCTACATTTCTACACAGGATTGGGGGGCACACCTGGCTGTTATTACATTACTACGTAGGATGGGTGGAACACCTGACTATTTCTACATTTCTACACAGGATTGGGGGGGCACACCTGACTGTTATTACATTACTACGTAGGATGGGGGGCACACCTGACACTTGTACACATTTGCTATAACTATACTGATATGTCAGGTACTCCATTTCATTCTGTATTCCTACCTCTCATGCTGACTAGAGGCATACCAGTGTACTACAGATCTTAGCTTTGGTTGCCCTACATATTAGTGTCTGACTTCCTACCCTTCGGAGCTAACATCCCACTGCCTGACCTGCTGTAGTCTGTCTGTGTAGGCCTGTAGGGGAGGTTATCCATAGCCATCATTCAGAGGCCATAGCACAGGCTCTGTTTGGGTTTGTCTACACCTGTCCTGCTAGCTGAGACTGTTGTTGTGTATGTGAATCTCCCTGACTCGCATGTGTGAGTCATATGGACACACATGTCACCCAGTACATTTCCTGCAGTGGGTTTTGTCACCCTGTGTGTTACTGGCTACTATGGTGACTCCAGCATGTGTTACAGATGTCATGGTGCCACTATGGGTGTCTACTTTCTGCTGCCATAACATTCAGCCACTCAATTCCCTTCATGCTCAGATCCATACCATAGATACAGGTAACAACACATTCTACTCCATTTGGCAATTGGTAGGTTGATTGACTTACCTTGTGGGTGTGCCAAAATTGTGGATGGTGCTGGAGGACTGTCTATGTTGGATGCACATAGTACACTCCCTATACATGGTTGAGCACAGGTAGTGTCATGTTTGGCATCCCTTTTACTGTATGTGCGAGACAGAGAGAGAGGTGTCATTCCCTGGGTCCCTACTGTGTCAGTGTATATGCTATGCATTGTCTCTTTGCCATGACCTTCCCATACTGGGCATGCCTCCATCTGCCCACTGGGACAAGCTCAGGTTGTTCTTCCTCTGAGTCACTCTGTGCCTGTGCAGGCCTTGGCATTGGTGGGTGGCTGTGTGGCCCTGACCCGTGCTGTTCCTGCTGCAGCTGTTTCTACAGGATCATATTGTGTAGCATGGCACATACTATAACAATTTGGGAACATGTAGCTGGTGAGTACTGCAAGCTTCTACTGGATGTGTCCAGACACTGGAACTGTGGCCTGAGTATCCAAAACACATGCTCTATTATAAGTCTGGTCTGTGCGTGTGCTTCATTTTGACATTCTTGTTCAAGTGTGTGTGCATTTCTGATGGGTGTCATCAGCCACGGCTCCAGTGTGTAACCAGCATCCCCCACTAGGTGACTGTAGGGGATGTCCCATTGGCAAATCTCTGGTACAGCTGCGTCAGATGCCAAATGTGGGAATCGTGATAGCTTCCAGGGCAGCCAGCATACACATTCATTATAATGCCCTGGGCATCACAGATGACCTGGCAGTTGATGGAGGGGATGCCCCTGTGGTTGATGTAGGAGGGGATGCCCCTGTGGTTGATGTAGGCCCTACCCTGATCACTGGGTGGTGCTTTGATGTGTATGTGCGTGCAGTCTATAGCACCCACTACCTCAGGGTATTCTGCTATTTGGTGGAAGAGATGCATATTGCTGGCCAACACCTCTTGGGTGTTGGGGAAATATATGTGCTCACTGGCATGTGCTGACATGGCATCCAGGAACTGGTGGCATACTCTGGATGTTGATGCCTGTGAGACTCCCCATGATATCCCCAGTTGAGCTTTGGGAGGTACCTGTGGCTAGTATTTCTAGACCTACACATGCCTTGGTAACCACTGTGATGGGTTGCCCTCCGTCAGTTTGGTGTGTCAGGTGTGGCCAGCACAGCTCAACTATTTGCTGTAGGAAGTCCCTGTCCACCTATAGTGTTCCACTATCTCCAGCTCATGTAGCCCCTGATAGGTTACCCTTGGTCTGTACACTCTTCTCCGTCTCCTCACTGTAGGTTGCTCGGCAGCATTCACATCCTCACCACCCTCAACCTCTTGCACATGTTGTTCTATGTTGCCTGCTGCAGCCCCTCTCATTTTCTAGGTTTGTTTGTTAAAAGTTCCCCACTTGTATACACCGGTGGTGTAGAGTATGGGAAAAACCAGAGGGGAAGGTGTTTGTATAGTTTATAGTAGTGTTCTGGGCTGGGCTGGTCTGCTGCCTGTGTAATTGGCTGATTCTGATACATTTCACCTGCCAGCTATGCTAGTTCTCCTTGATTATCTTCTTACTGCTGTTTTCCCTTCCCATTGCCTTCCTTTTTAAGCCTGGGGGCATGCCACACAAACAGAGTGCTCAAATGTGCTCAGTGCTGCTATTTCCTGGTTTAACTTTCTTTTCTTCCTTTAAAACCCAGTGCGAGGCGCACACACCTGCTTAGGCAGTGTAAAGAGTGCTAGGCAGATTCAGACACACCCCCTTGCTTAGCTGTGCTAAGCTAAGAGCAAACCCAAGCCACAGGGCTCCAATCCGCTTACAGTATGCCCAACACACACACCCATGATGTCAGCTAACTCCTAGGCTTGCACCAAGCTATTCCTAATCTTACGCTGTTGGGACCTGACTAGCATGCTGGGGAAAACTGGGATTCACTATCATTCCCCTCATTTGCATGGAATTGTCTGCTAATGCATAGTTACATTTCTCACACTGAGCCTCCCCCCTTGGAAACCACTACTCACTGGCCATGTTGTCTTCTGCCTGTCATTGACTTGCATGGCAGAATAGTGATTTTAGTTAGAATGCTTAATTTAGATTTATTTTGTTATTTCCCCCCCCCCCCGATCCCATTTGTGCGCCACTGCCCTATGCTTAAATAGCCGAGATTGGCTAAAAAAAAAAAAGTTGATTTTTTGCGGGGGGGCTGATTGCAATGCCAGTGGCCTTATACTCGGCCACTGGCATGCTTCCTAAATGATATGCAGCCTTTATTTGGAGCTGTCACAGCTCCATTTTGGATTTTGCAGAAATGTACTCGGTTACTACCCGAATAAATTTCTGCAGATTGCACTAGTCCTGCATGGCCATTTGCAAGCTTCCTGGATCACAAATCTACATCATTTGCATGAATTTCTCCTGCAAATAGGGTGATTTGCATACAGGGGCTTAGTCCGTGCAGGACTAGTGCAGGAGGGCTTGTCAACACCCCTGCAGGCTGTTCCTGGATCACACGGTAGACGTATTGCCTGTTAGAGCTCCTGCACTGATCTTGCATGCCATGCAAGGCATAGAGAATCCGGGGGAATATCTCATTAGCCACATTAGACAGAGGTCAAATATCAATACTTGTGTTTGCCATCATGTATGCTTCAAGATGAAATCTTTTGATACCTTGTATGTAGCGTGGTTTTGAAATTATTAGTGCAAATATAAACAAGCAATGTTTGATGCCCAGAGGCGCCAGTAGGAGGTAACTGCAGAAACACCTGCAGGTGCACTTGGCTGTAATGAGTTAAAGTAAGAAACTGAATGCTGTGCAACATTATGCTTGAATTTGTTCTTTGTTTTTTCTCTTTTTTCTCTCCCCCTTTTCTCTCTTTTTCTTATTTTAATTATGCATTCATTTGCTTTTTTATTTTCTTTCTCTCCCATTTCATTTAATTTTTTTACAGGATAAAATTCCCACAAGACTCACTGAAAAAAGACCTTGTGACTTGGTTAAGGATGTGCTGGAGTAGGTCATGGACAGAAGGCTTCTGCCCATCATGTGCTCTCTTCAGCAGATAAAAGATTCACTTGGAGTTTTCCACTGTAACACCATGTCACAGTGGAAATGTTTGAAGCTTTGTAGACTGGGGACTCCTGCTGGACACCACCCATCATCACCCCTTCTTCTCTTATCCTCCCTTCTCCGCCCTCTTACCTACTTCCCACCAACACTACCCTCTTATTAAGATAATTTGAAAAAAATAGGGAGGTCTATCCTCTGCCAAAAACATAACACTCATCCTCTCCCACCTTCTCTAGCACAGCTCTCTTCTGTGTTTCCCTTTTTGTTGTGTGCCCCTTGTTTCAGTCTTTCCTATCTCCACCTTTCCATCCTTTAAAGCTGTCAACAGGGCATCCACATAAGGATACCCTTATATAAAACATAATAAAACATAATAAACCCCTTTAAAAATATTAATGATAAAAGCTATGGAGTCTGCTGCTTGTATTAAGTGTTTCAAGCATGACTGCACATAGCTGCTTCCTTCTCCAATATTTGAATACATATGTAGTTATAAGAGACCTATGGCTTTCATGTATATATGTAACACTTATCTTTATGCACTTTATGCTTTTGGGCATGTGTTTTGAAATGCCTTCACTTTTCCTTATCACAAATAATCTGAACTATGTTTACTTGTATATAATAGAAGTGGTGTTCTTCATGGATAACTGCTACATAGCTATGAAATCCTTCACTATGAATACCACTCTAAATTTCTTTCCTTATCATGGGCTTTGTTCAGGCAATCATTGTATGAAAAGTTCATTTAAAAAACTCTAAAATTCACATCAGAGCATCTAGGAAACTCATTGCTTCTTGGGGGCCTAGTGGCCTCCAAACCGCACAGTAATACTGTTATTTCCTCCGCAGTTATTATAGTATAGTCTTGGTCAGCTAAGATGTGCTGAAAGGATATAAGAATAAAAAAAACTGAAGAGTGATGCACATTTGATCATGGCTTTTATACTGGCAATCATTAGGTGAAAACACTGTTTAAAAAACTGCACAATATGCTCAGAGCATCTAGAACTCCATTGGGCCTTGTGGCCCTAAGTCCCTCAGCTTAATGCAGTTGTTTCTCTCACAGTTATCAGAATACAGTCTTGCTAAGAAAGAACATACTAAATGAATAAATAAGTGCATAAAAAAGTGAATAAAAAGTCAAACTGCAAGAAAAAGGAAAAATTAAAAAAAAAAGTGGATAGTGTGCTTAGGGTAGAATAGGGTGGGCAGAAAGGGAGAAGGGACCATGGAGCCTTTTGCCTAGGGCACTAGTTTACCTAAGGTTGGTCCTGATACTGAAGTCACATATGCTGTAGAAAAGGATTGGTTTCAGTGGAAAAAAGACAATAGGGCTTGTTTAATCAAAATACAAAAGCAAAGCATGAGTATTGCTCCAAAATAAGTGAATCAAAATTCATCTTTTTAAAATATATTTTCTGTTTCATATGATACCATAGTACAGGCTACCAAATCTGCAACTTGCATAGTTGACAAACCATATTAGATTTTGCAAAGCCACCTAAGCCAATATGCAGTGGCAACAAGATCTGTCAGTAGCATTGCTGTTGAAAGGTAACACCAGGGGAAAAAGGGTAGAGAGAAAAATGTAAAAGCAAATATGCCAATATAAGAAGACGATAATGGCAGAAGAAAACCATCAGGTCAATATTATCTGTCCTTAAACTCCAGCTAGCCCACTGCAAGTGTCCTTTCTCCATTTCATTTCCACAAATATTTCATCTATCTTGTGTTAGAGTAAAGCTTTCTGTTTTCCCTGGCTCCATGATGATTTCTGGTTAAGCAATCTAATCTTCTACTAAACTCTCTGTGAAAACATATTTTCTCACATCCATGCAAAATCTGCTTTCATCTCTCTGCCACTCATGCCCTCTTCTTCTGTTCTAAGCTCTAGACATGCAACACATTCTCACACCAATGTGCATAACTGTGTCATGTCATGTAGTCCCCCTATATTCTCCATAATGAACATTTCTAGTCCAGATAACCTTTTTCTTTAAGAGTGTTGATTCACTGGCGTGTCATTTTCATAACCCATGTGCACTTTCTCCTGCACCTTAATGGTTTTTTTTATAAAAAATGATTCTCAAAAATGCAAGTAGTATTCTAAATATATCCTCAACAGAACCCTGTACAATTGAATTGCAACTTCCATATTAAATACTTAGATTCCATTTCATGAGTTATGCACCCCAGCAATCTTATAGTCTGTTGCCACGGTCAGGTCAATTTGCTCCAGGTGATTCATTTCAGGTGTGATTATGATTACTCATATCATTTCTCTCCTCAGCCTTGTTCTCCTGTACCTTATCATCTTTGCTGTGTGTTAGTCTTCCATGAATAAATTAGATGCATTTTCAGTCACATCAGTGATAGCTACCATAAATATTTTGTTGATTATGAAGTTAATATTAAAACAGCCCTTAACCAGAAGTGACCTTGTTAACTCACTCTCCTCTGATGTCAACATCTAATCACTAACCTCTGTTTCCTCACTTATGACAAGTTTATAGTCAAAGAGATTAGGTCAGTTGTTCACACACATGACTGACAACAATCTAATAGAAACGTTTTAGGTAAATTGTGTTTGCGTGAATATTGCAACAAATGAAGTGTCATTCATATGAAAGTTTCAGTGGCTGAAAATGCCATTTTTTTTCAAATGTAAGTGCTGCAGTAATTGCATAAGTTACTGACTATAACGATAGAGCTGGGGATTGATCTGGGGTTAGGAGAGATGTTTTGTGTTGGTTACTAACAAAGATTATAGTAGGAATAATAGTGAGGAATGAGGGACTTTTTCTCTAACAAAAAATAATGTGGATGATTGTGTACATTCTTATCTTCTGCATACTTTTTGATGAATTAATGCATTTTTAATGAAATGGTTTTCATTTTTTTTTATTTGTACAACTTCAATGTAATTGATTTATTTTCAAATAGATATCCTAAACCAAGTCTACTCTATTTATCTCATTTTCTCCAATAAACACCTGTGTAAATGTGTACTGATTGCCATTCTGAAAATTTGGAATATCATATGCATTTGTTTCTCTCTATCCAGTAGTAAAACTGAATTTAAATTTGACTGACATGAGGGGTCCCTTCCATATATACATATACATCCAGAGCTGTGGATGATGGTAAGGCGGTCCACACAGCCTATCTGGACCTTATCAAGGCCTTCAACACCATCCCCCACTCTGGAATCATAGATAAACTTACTAAGCTGGACATAAAATCCCTACGTCACTCGATGGATTGCCAACTGGCTTATTGACAGAACCCAGACTGTAAAAGTAGCCAACTCCAAATCCAGCTCCAGACAAGTGACAAGTGGAGTACCTCAGGGTTCAGTCCTGGGACCACTCTTGTTTGGCATCTACTTCTCTGACGTACAGGCCAATACTAAGGGACTCTGGCTAACAAAGTTCGCAGATGACTGCAAACTGGGAGCCATTATTGAATCCCCAAATTATGTGGATATTCTACAAAAGGGCCTTACAGAAACAAATGCCTGGTGCCAGAGCCATGGGCTCAAGCTTAATGCCAAGAAATGTATAGTTATCCCCTTTGGAAAAAAAACATGTACCCAAATTACCACATAGGTAGCAGTACACTAAACATCGAAAGTGTGATGAGAGACTTAGGGACACAGGTGGACAGTGGTCTCACCTTCGATAACCATATCGCCACAACAGTCAGGAAATCCTTCTATGTGGCACACCTCATAACTAAGGGCTTTTCATCCAGAAAAAAGGAGGTCATTGTCCCACTGTACTCATCCCTCATTAGATCCATTATAGAGTATAATGGCCCATTTGGTATGTACCTCTCAAGACATCTGCAACAGCTGGAAAGGCCACAGAAATACCTCACTAAAAGAATCACAGGCCTAAAGAAGATGCCATATTCTGACCGTCTAAAAAACTCCAGCTATACTCTTGTGGCATATCGTCTACTCAGAGGTGATCTCTGCTTAACATACACCACACACTCCAGGGATCTAAACCTTGTCATCACAATGAACAAAACATGCTGTAGGGATAGGTTCCTGACCCAGAGACTCCCCATACTCTGGAATAGACTGCCCATACATGTCAAGCAGAGCGCCTCCTTGGCCTTCTTCAAAAGGAACCTTGATGATTGGATGGGAGATTCATGTCAGTCACCCTGCTAGACAGGGGTCCAGGGAAGTAAATATTGTGGGAAGAAATATCCAGGGAATTGTTATGGCTAGGCTTGTATAGGCCCTAGGACTGATAGCCTAGTACCAACCAACAGTCCATTGTCTGAAAAAATGTAACCTACCTAGTTCTGAAAATTTTTCTCCACTATTTTTCCAAGACTGATGTAAGGCTTAATGGTCTATAGTTACTCAGATGTTTTCTTTTTTACTATGTCCTACGTCAAGATGCAGTCAATGTCTTCTAAGAGTCCACCGAAGCATTTATAGTGTCCAGAGGAAAGCTTTGCAATATAGTTAGTGGATTACTCAATACCATGCCACCACTTTCAAAACCTGAGGAAGCAGCTCATTTAGCCCCCAGGTCTTATTCCTTCTTAAGTCTCTAATCTGTCTACTTACTACCACCTATTTTTCAAGGGCCATCTAACTAAAGATATTCTTCTAC